>NW_010239018.1:4935-55919 GCF_000690775.1 Eurypyga helias | reverse complement strand
ACTCTTTCCAGATAAAGAAATAAGCAATCTTACATCTGGTTTTCCAAGGGTCTTTCACCTCACCTCCGGATAAGTTTTCTGAATGACAGAAAGTTCAAAGGCCCAAGTATTGACAGAATTAAAATAGTCTTTCCTTTTTTTTTTCTTTTTGGGTAAAATAAAGGATGGGGATAAATGGGCATGTTTACTTTAAAAAAAAAAAAAAGGCTTCAGCAGATAGACCCATACCACTAAAAAAATGTGATACATTGGGTCTTACCAAAGGTGAGTTCCTGTGCTCAAGAACAGGGAAAAAAAACCTGTAAATGTTAGCCTGATGTTCAGTGAGCTAGATGAGTACAGCTGAAATACTTTAATCTACTTTTGGGGCACTTTATTGGTATGGACATCCTGGCAAAAAAAATCTGCAACAGGGACACTGCAAGCTGCTCTTTGCACGAGGAAAGCTGTTCCTTTCAAATAGAGCTAGCTCTTCTTGTGGAAATGAAGTTTTGTACCTTACTGAATCCAAATGGAGGTGAACGAGGTGATCAAGGTCCAGGTGTCTTGCTGGTACCTCTCTGAGTTTGTTGTATAGTCAAGAAGTTTTAGATCTTCAAGAGTGCTTGGAGCTAGGAGAGTATTTGGGGGCTGCATGCTCTCAGTTGCACTTCTGTGGGTAATGACTAAGTTAACCTAACGGGCAACTCTGGCTGAAATGCCTCTGTCCTGCTCTGGCCACTGGCACATATCCGAGTTGATGATGAGACTGATCCAAGTAATTAAATAATGAGATTGATTATTTAACTATTTTTGTTTCAGTCTGAGTCATGAAACTGAGTTCCTACATTGCTGAATC
This sequence comes from Eurypyga helias, assembly GCF_000690775.1. NCBI lineage: Eukaryota > Metazoa > Chordata > Aves > Eurypygiformes > Eurypygidae > Eurypyga > Eurypyga helias. Next base: position 55,081 of record NW_010239018.1, on the reverse strand, counting down.
AGATGAGTACCAGTGCTGATGATAGAGTGGGAATGGGAGGGATGAAGAACCACACTTCGGGTAGGAGCTATTGGTTATGTGCTTTACTTGCAACGTGCAGTGTTACCTTTAAGAGAACTGCAGGGTTAATGCCGCATTCTGGTTTAAGTTGTGCAAAGGAGAAAAGCTTTTGAGAACAGCCTCCAGCATACATGATCTTGGTTCTAGTTAAACAAACAAACAAACAAAAAAAACCCAAGGAAAACAAACAGTTTGAATTACTGATTTTCTGTGTGGTTGTACAATCTCCCCTTGTGCCTTGAAGAAGAAAAAGGGTACTGGGCTATCACAGTTCAGAGACCTAAAGTTACTAGCTGTAGTAAGACTCACAATAAATATGTAATGAACAGAACGTTCTCATGGTTGTCTCTGAACTCACTGGATGAAAAGTTCATCTTCTCAAGTACTGTGGCTCTGGTGGTGAGCAGTAATGGGTTCCTAGGTTAAGAGGATAAGAATAGAGCATGGGAACAGAGAAACTTCTGCAATGACATCCCCCAGCTTCCAGCAAACAGCAGCTTAGGGACTTCATAAATCTGCTGTTGTACTTCTTATGTTCAGTAGTTTTAGATGAAATTTTCTTTGAATCTGAATGCTTTTGAGCCCCCTTGTATTCTTTGAATCTATGGTATCAAGTTCCAGAGCTCTATGAATTTAATTATGCCCTGTGTGAAAAAGTACTTATTTTGTTTTAAACCTGTTCTTTTATTTGGCATCTTGTTTTTCTTTATTTGGAGGAATAATAATTTCCCCAGTGGTCACATCTTTTCCAGCTGAGGAGTCCTCTGCCTCTTACTTGAAGACTGTTCTATCTGAAAAGCTATTCCATTTTATTTTCTTTATCTGCTTTGATTCTACTGTTTTCCTTTAAATTCAAAGGGAACAAACCTAACTCTTGGTAGTTATGACATACTGCAAATCAATACAGATTATAGTTGTGGTTTTCTTTTTTGCTTCCTAATAATTTCTAACATTCTTTTACTTTTTGGCTGTGGCTTAACTAAAGCTGATATTTTCATAGAGCTTTTCATCATGACTCCAAGATCTTTCCAATGCAGTAAGATGTTATTTACTGCACTGTGGTATATGTGTAGTTGGCTGTAATCTGCAGCAATGTCCTCATTATTTTGCTTGTGTTCACACTGAATGCTACCTATCGTTGTGTCTTCCAATTACTTAGTATTAGTGAGCCTCTCAGCTCTATCTTTCATTTTCCTATCTTATTTTTAACTGCCTTAAGTAGTTAATACCATCTTGTATTCCCTTTTTTTGGACTCTTGTGAAGAAGGTATACAGCAGAGGACCATGGACACATCTTGCAGGGAATTTGAAAAAAAGATTTTGATTTCTTACATCTGTTTTCTGTTATTTATAACTTCTTTCATTTGTCTCATGACAGCTTAATTAAATTATTTAAAAATTAATTAATTAAGGAAGTCTGTAGAAAGCTTAACCCTTCTTTTCCACATATTGACACCTACAAAGTCTAGTGTTGGGGAGGAATTAATATTATCCCTATATTTAAAATTTATTTTTAAACTTGTCATATGAAATTATCCCAATGGAAGTCAGTTTTTAGTCTGCAGTTTCCCAGGATCTACTGTAAGCTTTTAAAAATATTATCACCCATGCACTGTTCTTTGTTACTCTGGTAATAAGGCCATTTTAAGAGAGGTTGTGTACCACACAGTAATTCACAAGTTTCATGATCATGGTCTTCCAGATTCTTGAAGGATGCTGTCTGGTCCTGGCAATTTGATACTGTTAATATTTTCAGTTTCATCTAGTGTTTCCTCAGTCTGATATGGATCGTCTGACTTACCTTCTGTGTCTTTGTGTAGAAGGATTCCGGTGACAGAACCTGTGTAAGCTCCTCTGTAGGGAACAGCAGTCCAACAAATCCACTTAACTCCTCTACAGCGGCCTCATATGACCTTATGACTGCATGTTAGATCATTCTTTCCTAGACCTCTTCTTTCAATGCTGAGAAAGTTTTTGAAATGTCAACATGTGACTTCAATAGAAAAAAAAAAAAAACAAAACCAAAACTTTCTTGAGGTTATGATGAACAGTTTGCTGTGAAAATGTATGGCAGATGCATGCTGTATATATGTTTACCCGGCCATATGCCATACACAATTGCTTCCTACTGAAGAAAGGAGTGAGGAGCATCTTCTTTTTGGTGTGCACAAGAATTTAACAGCACTGGAAAGAGGGCAGAGAAGTATGACATTTCCTTCCAAACCACCCAAACAATGCTTATAGTATAAAATTGTATGAAATACCATGCTTTCAACACTTCCCACCCTGGGCTAGTGGTGCCTTTGCACCGTGCATGCACTTGAGGTACACCTGTAGGGAGGAGCTACCCGAGCTAGTACTGAACGCTGAAGCCAGCTCCTGCTGGCAGTGGTCAGTCTGACCAACACGGTGGTGGCTCTGTCACGCTGAGGCTGCTCTGGTGTCCCTGCCTGTTCCTCTGCTGTGCTGGAGATGGCTGTGCATGTCTGGCCTCTTTTGGCAACACCTAGCCTAGAAGACAAAAATGGGAACCATCGTGCTTTGTCAGATACCTATCAATGTATGTAATCTTGGAATACAATACATTCTTTCTATGGTTAAAATCGTTAATGGGCGGATTGACTGTAGACAAGGTCATGCACCCTACTGCCGTCAATTCCACACTTGAACAAGAGACAGTGACCAAATCAGGAAATCAGTGCATTGGTTTGTTGTGGACTGATGTGAAAGGCCTTATTCTACATTAATCAGTTAGAAAGGGCTCTATGGCATTATTCATAAACTCTCACTAGATTGTAAAGTGTTAATAAAACTTGAGAAACCTGGTTTAGGCACCATAACCCTACAGCTTCCTAACCTCTTGATTTTTTTTTTAAGTATTATTTCTGTGTTGTGGACTGAATTTGCAAAAATGTTTTTTCCTCCTAATTTCATTGGCAACATTGCACTTTAATAAATCGGAACATATTAATGAAAAAAGATTTCTTTTTTGCGTGATTATCATGGTCAACACTTTAAAAATAGTTATTATTAGTTCCTGTATATTCCAAACAGTTATACTCTGCAAAATAAAAGGACCCACTAAGAATAAAATCTACAGAAGTAATTTTGATTGATTAATTTATAATACATTCTATTTTAAACCATTCTTTTAGTATTCATTCCTTGATTTCAGCATATTTTCCCAAACAAATGAGTAAGTCAAATAGCTCATGTGAGCTCCTTACTCCATGCATGTGCCTTTGCTGTACTGAAAAGTGTTTAGGTTCCCAGCTTGATAGATAGCAATGCATGTCCACCTGGTGTTCCTTGGCAGCTAGCCTCACAATGCATTTTGTAATTACTGTAATTGGAGAACATGGGTGTTCTCTAGGGCAATGAAGTCTTTACTTCTTTAATTATTCTAGACTTCTTTTGGCCGAGTCCTGCTGATAAATGCTAGGGGTGTCATTGCAAAGCCCGTCCCTTACTTCCATAAAGTTTTATTTTGCAAGCTGTGTGAAGAAAATACAATCTTTTAGAGGTACTTTTTGAAAAGTTCAGATTACAATAATTTGTTATAGCTGCATGGTTTTAGGGGCAATTGTAGGTATGTATCTGACAGTAATATTGGATCCATATTTTGTTCATAGCAGAAAAAAAGGAAGTATATTTATACTTATTCTTACTTTGTGTTGGCATAATGTCTCTGAAGGTCTTAGTAGGTATTAGTTTGACAACCTTGATAGTGATGTTTTGAAACTGCTCACACCATACAATTCCTCTCAGAACCATGACTGGCTTGTGACTTCTGTGGGGCCTTATATTTTGGGAGGCTTGATGGTTTGCCTCTCCATTTCAGTAATATCATGAAGACTTCCAAAGAAGAAAATTAATAATGACTGTAAATATTTTTTTTCTCATTTAGATTTTTCTTAATTTTTCCTCTCTGTATTTGAATACAGATCATTGGACTTTGGATTATATGAACCCACTAGTAGATAGAGCTCTTGCATGGGTAACAGTAAAACGTTATTCATGCCAGTTTAGTGCCTGAATAGGGGCTGAAATTAATTTTTTGCTATTTTGTGATGCTTTTAGATCTTATGATCTGCGTAGCAGTTTCTCTCTCTATGTGTATTTGTGAGCTCCCAGTTGAGATTTTTTGTCTGTAGTATACTTAGAAGAATTGAAACAGCATTAGGAAACACAAAGGAAGTCCTTATGGTGGACTTCCACATTTTGGTGAATTTTTCTGTGCTGAGTAGAAGTGCCTTGTTAAATTCCCTAGACCTTCTGACAAAACAACTTCTTATCTCCGATTAGTGTATCATGTCCATTTTGCCAAAAATCTTCAGGGACGCTTGGTTAAAAACAATTCCCACTCCTTTCGAGCGGGGTACTTTGGTTTGTGGAATCCCTTAAGTGGCTGGAGAGCACTTTGGGTGCCAAGAACAGAGCAGCTCTTTTCAGAATGAATCTGCTTGCTTTCCCTCTGGTTTTCCACTTTTCTGCTCCTCTTCAAAGGTTGGTGGAAGTGCTTCAGCTCCTTTGCCTGTGCTCAAAGGCTACTGACACTGCATCAAAGAACAGAGTGACGCTGACTTATCCTCTTATTCTCTCTGGCAGTTTTAGCAAAAGACTGTGCAATGTGAAGTGGCCAAGAAAGCAAGTGGATAAGTCCACGGTATGACTTTTATTGATGTAATGCCAAAAACAACTAAGCAACTCCAAGTAAGAAACTGAAAGTGGAAAGTAGCAGAAAGGCTCACTGTCTCAAAGTTTAACGGAGCCTTCCCAAAATAAAATAATTAACAACACAGGACAGACACTGCTCATCTTTTATTTTTGCTGTCAGAGAACTTCTTCATCCCCCATATTAAAATAAATAAATAAATAAACAGTAGTAACAAAATCAGAGCTTAGATACTTTTATAAATGATTCTTTCAGTGTTCAGTTTGTATTTTGTAACTCCATGTATCCTGTCATCTTCATGATATCTTCCTGGGAATCGTTTTTAACTTAAGCTTTTTTAATTGAGAAAACAATACTTATTTTTTATTGTAATTTTATTGAAATGCTATATATAGTAATTTATCCTGTTATCTGTAAGTACAGTCCTCAACCTTAGATTTGACATAAGTAGAGTGACATAGTTAGAAAAGTGTGATTCATTAAGAAGAGTATCTTTTGTCTATATAGAGGACAATTTTTACTTTATTATAAATTAAGATAACGGTATCATGAAATTAGTCTACTTCACTCATTAAATCCAGAATTTTGGCTGCCTGATACATATCACAATATATTTGTCCTGAATTCCCTGTTGGATCTCCAAATGGTCAGGAACTCCTTTAATACATTTTCCAACACTCTCTTTTTAGGTTTTTATTTAAACATATTTCTAACAGTAGTGCCAAGTCACATATGATCAATGGGTGCTCTCTAGCAGTAAGTTCAGTTCACTTCTGTCAAATCATAGCGGTCATCTTTTAAAAGCAAATATTCACCATGACACATATTTGAGATACTGCAGCTAATTCCTGTTCAAAGTCCAGGAAATTCTGTAGCATCTGTAAAACTGCTGTATGAAAGCAATCAGTTACAGCTAGTTTATTGTGGTAATCATGGCTAGGATTTGAGGTAAGGACCTGTGCTCTGGTCAATTTGTGATTAGCTATAAATATTTATGAATCCTATTTGTAATGAATGTGTGTAATTCATACTTTGACAGTGGACAAAGTGCAGAAATCAAGATTGGCTTTTACACTGGTGCTTCTCTTCCATTTGTGTCAGAATATAGAAGTGAATAGATGATTTTTAGTCACAGAAAGTCTTTATGCATTGCTTTTAAAAAGCAGCAAAGTAAATGTACTGTTTCAGAACACCTTGGAAAGCTGAATATTCCAGCAAGGTTTTTTTAACGCGCTTAGAGTACACACAGAATTAAATGTGATTAGTCACGTCTGCTGGTTCCTATTCCTGGTTTTGCTTTTTGAACACAAAAAGCTCAAACACATGAAACTGTAATAGGGAGATACTTCTAAACATTGGTGCAATTTATTCAGTGTTTAGGAACAATATTTTTGGCCTCATACTGCTTTCCTGTTTCCAAGCAAAAGCCACAGTTTTCCTGCTTTTTACTCTCTTCCAAAAGAGTAGCTGAAACCTCAAGGTCTATTTAGGGATCTCTGCCCAGTTTAAAGCCCTATAAACTCCAGCCTACCACATGGTAGCATGTAAGGTCCTCACCATTTCATTTCTAGACAGGTAGCAGATCTCCAACAGAAAATGCAAGCCGAACTTTCTTGGTAGTGGGAAGTTTAACGATTTTATCTATCCTCTTTCTTTGTGTTTAAAGGATATATTAGTACTAGCTAGTATGGTTGGTTTTGTATTTTCAAAGAGAATTGTCTAGTGTTTCCATACTCCTGAGTTTTTGTGGTCACTCTGTTGTATACAGTAAGGGACCTTGGGACAGTACAAAGGCCACATTTTTTTTTTTCAAACTTGCATCTCATTCATGGGCAAGATACTGACTTTTCAGATGTACTAATTACCATTAGTTTCCATGGACTTCTTTCAGCAGCCTTGCTACAGATGAAAATGCCTCACCTAAGTGCAACTGAGAGCCAAGCTGATGAAAACTGCCAGTCACTGCTCATCAAGAAGAGATCATGACAAACCAATCTATTTTACTTTTTCTTACGACCCAGTAATTAACCATCATAGTGTATCAGAGGGAAGTAGTAGGTGTCATATTTTTGACTCTGGAAAGTCTTTGACACTCTTCAGCTGACGTTTTTGCAAGTGAAAATTGGCAGAAGCTCCCTGTTAAAGTGGCAGAAGATTGAAGATGTTGATGGTGTTGGAGCCCATCCTTTTTTGCTTAAGGTTATGACTTGAGCAAAGAATACACTTGAAAATTGCAGAATGCATTAGCATGGACACAGGCTGGGATTGTTTTAGAGAACATGATCAAAATTTGAAGAACTTGACAAGTGGAAGTTATGGCCTGGAATCAACATGATGAAATTTAACTACAAGGTATGGAATAAGGAAGAAATCAAACAGGTATATACAAGGAATAAAATGTAGAGTAACTGTGCAATTAAAAAAACCCAGGAGTTGCACTGAGTTAAAAAATAATATGAGGCAGAGTTGCAGGTCCTGATTCAGGATCCTGCCTACTATGCCAGTTTGTCTTGGATTCTGCATTAGGATCCTGCTGACTACACCAACTTGTTGCAGAGGAGTGGAACTCACTCAAAAGCGAGAAGCAGCAATATGTCTTACTGAGATAAAATAATAATTTGACAGAGCTCTGTGAATTTGAAATGAAATTTAACAAAGTTTGACAGTAGTTTACTAAGGTTCAGTAAGCTTGATGGCATGGTTCACCTTATGTACTTCATGGAAGCAACATACAAGCTATTAGTCACTTACTAGAGGTGTTTTGCAGCAAGGGATCTCTCAACGTTGAGGAGTAAAGGATCTCCCTGCCTTGGGCAAGGAGGGCTCTCTGAGTCTTGGGTGAGGAATCTCAAACCTTAAGAAGCATCCCTGCTCAAAGGGAGAGTCACTTGCAGCAGTCTAGCTACACTTCAGGGGGAGCTCAAATTGGGCTCGGCCAATGATCTGCCATTAGTTTAAGTTCTCTCTGCCTTGAGGGCCAACCTTGAGTGGTGTTCCAGCTCGAGGGGAGATCACTGCCATGCAGCCATGCTGTCTAGAAGTGAGAGCCCAAAGAAGGTGCACTTAGGCTGTCATATTGATGGGATAAAGTGGTTGGCTTGTAATCAAATCACATGTGATGGAAAGGTAGGCAAAAGACTCCTGGTACCCACAACTTCTTTTTGTTTTTCATAAGTGAGATTTGGAAAAGCCACCTCTTACTTGTGCGCTAATCTCATGATTTGTGTTCCAAAGTCATATGTATTGATGTTTATTGTGTCGCTCTGTTCCTTTGTGGGTTTTCAGAGAACAGGTTGAAACTGGAGGAGTTCTTGGCGCAGCTACAGCTCAGGCCTTTACCTTCTTTGAGGCCTGTACCAATCTACTGTTAGTTTGGTTAAAGGTTCGACTGCATCTGTCACAGGCAGCAGTCTTTGAAAGGAGGCTTTTCTGTGTGAAACTGGTGAGGCCTTGTGTAAAATTAGTGTCCAGTTTTCTTATTTTTTAAGAATGGTCTAGCCGTCCTAGAGAGAATGAGAGAGATTAATGGGGATGATTGTAAACACAGAATATGTGATTTATGAGGAAGACTGAAGGAATCAAGCAGCTGAATTTGTTTAATCTGAGAAATAAATAAAGGTTGTTATAGGAAAGAGGGATTTCTTTTTTCTTGGCAATAAAACATAAGGTAGCTTTGCAGGGCTGGAGTTAAGGTTGCATACCAAGGAAATGCTCTTAACTCTTACAATCATAAAACTCCAGAAGCAAATTACAGTAAGTATTATTCTGAAACTAGTTATGAGTGTTACTTTAAAAAATATGGATAATATACATATATTTGATTCTGACTCAGTGGAAGAAGCTAGATAGACTGCAGCCAACTTCAGTCTCAGAGTAATTTTCAGCTATAACTTTCTGTCATTTTGTGATAGTGCCATGCAGCTAATTTCTAGTTCTTAACTGTATTTCTGGCTTATTTGCTCATGTCATTTCTCATTTTGTGTTTCACCTTTTTTTCTTTTTCTTCTCAGTGTCATTGGTCTTACAGAATGCAGTGGATTCTATTAAACAGTAAATAAATACCCATACTGTACTGTGGTATTTACTTTACCACTCTTTTTTTTTCATGTATACAGCAATGAGGTATTTATACTATGCCATGGTAAATGTTTACTTTCAGTGGTGCCCACTGTACTTACTTTTCCATCTTCACTGAGCTTAGTGAATTTTAGTTCACTTTTTCTTTTCATATAATCCCATTCCATATGATTTTTTTCTGCCTGCCTATGTGTATGAAAATCTCTTCAATTAAAATTTTGCCAATGTTTAGGGTTGTTTTTTACATTTTATTTTACTGAAAAACATTTTTTGAGCTACTGGGCTTGCCAGTTCTGTTGGAATACTGGTTGGTGTGACTGGTGGACTCTTATGCTGGTCTGCCTTGGGTGAGAATGTGCTCTTTTGATTTAACAAAACACAAATGGTGGGATTCATCTCACCAAGCTTTTGATGTCTGTGGTGTAGATGTTTGCATCTGACCCAGTCACCTTTATAATTAGTAGAGAAATGAGAATTTCCCACACACAATTTATCTCAATTAAAGGTGGGTAGCTAAAATTACTTCCCTCTATAGATGCTTACTTGTCTAAGTAACTGCAAAGGTAATTTAGATAATTATCTCAGATGTAGGCATCTGCTTTGAGGCTGTTTAAATTCAGGGGAGGTTAATCCCCCCATGTGATTAGTTTGGCTGTTGGTGAATTGTAATTTGTACTGCGGTATCTTCACTGAAACATCAGCTCCTCCATAAGCAGAACATTGGTTGCAGTCTACATGCTACCTGAACACCATGTTGACAGAGGTTAAATACCACAATTTGGAGTACAGTCGGTAAAGTTAAACTGGTGTTAGTTGTGATTTATTTTAACATGATATGTTGTAAACCAGAAGCATTCAGAAGATCCATGTTTCATGCAACAACCCTGCTGCACAACTTGTAACCCTCTGGGGTAGGAGGAGAGTTGGCAGCTGGAGTCAGTAATTCAGTAACTGAATGATACTACCATTCAGTTTAATCTGCCACCTGGGTTTTAGCTTCAGCTAGTTTAGTGTATGTGGGACATTTGTGAAAAGCTGAATAATACCGTCTCTCTGTGACTGTCTTTGCAGTAGGTTTCAGCAGTACAGTGATGAAGGCAGTGCCTGTGTTGGCAAGTGTTTTGGTGCAATTGGAACAGATTTGTAGAGCAAAAGAATTTGTGCTGAGGACTTGACATTCATGCTGTCTGCATTTCAGGGTTTTTTATTTTGAACTAGATCTGATCTGTGTGGTCTGAATACCCATGATCAACTGCAAGGTGTTAGATGCACTTCTGAAGCACAACTGACATTTTATCTGCAAAGGTTCCAATTTGTACTCCAAGAGTACTCTGCAATACACAGTAAGTGGGAGTGATCAGGACTTCAATTTCAAAAGCAAATTCCTGATCTAAATTAAAAAAACGACAACAACAACAACAAAAAAACCAAACAAAACAAAAAAAACCCACAACAAAGCAACCAACAAACCTGAACCCTAATGCACTTGGAGTACTCTCATGGTGGTATTGCAACCCAGTTAAAAGATCAGTGTTGTTTCCTGACTGCTGGCCTCATGAAAGGGAATGTTTTAGACAGTAGACCTGACCTGTGTGAACTCTAAGAAATGCAGCAGAAAGAGCATAAATAATTATGATACTCAGATGATATGCAAGTTGTTTGCCAAAGCTGAAATGTGAAGACACTAGATAAAGTATACAACCTTACTGAGATTAAAACTGAAGTATGTAGAGCTAAATGTTTTCTTCTCTTACTGCAAAATAGATGCTTGCGGGGTGAAGTTTATCCAATGCTCCTGCTGTACGTAGTGGCTCAAATATAAGTTTGAAATAGCAATTTAACTGTGGATATGCTGTTCTGGATAGCAGAAGCATGTGAGCTATAGACCATGCCGTGTTGTAAGCGGTAGGCTACTCAGAGTAGATGATGAAGTCAAGTCTAGAGCAACACTAAGCCTTGAACTAAACCGTTTGGTGTGTGGATTAATTATACCATGGAAGAAACTTGCTTCACAGCAATGATACATAAAAAGTTAGTGTGGACCATTTCTGTCGTACAGGAGTAGAAGGGAAGTGGTTATGCTGGTAACATTCTACAGAGAAAGATGTCCTCTTGGATGGCTAAGCTTGTTTCCAGTATCTGGATCTTCTGTTCTGAATGTACATGTTTCGTTAGAAGAAAAGATTGTCATAAAGAGGGGTATTACTTAAGAACTAATCTTGTTTGCATGAGCTAGGGGTTTTAGGAAAAGTATTATCTTAATTAAGTATTGAATAAGCATTCGCTTTACAAAGTCTGCATTGCAGAATGTTCATCTTGAATATCACTAAAATCAATATGCCCGTTCTTGTTTTTTGGTTCTCTCCTGAATTTTGAGATGTTTATAAGAAAACTGAAGCACAGTGAGCATCTCTAAAATTATGGTCAGCATCACTGCCTTTACCACTCAGCAATCTCTGACAAATATTTCAGTTTTTCATTTTATTCAGCAAAGCACAGACAAGCTCTTGTGAACACCACCAAACAAAAAATATTGTTACAATAATAAAAAACATTATTTGTTTCTATAGAAAAAGGTCTGGATTAATGAATCCATTCACCACTTGGACCTAGACCAGTAGGCAATAATGACGGAATGTGCTGATTTTGATTGGGACAGAGTTAATTTTCCTCACAGTTGGTAGTATGAGGCTATGATTTGGATTTGTGCTGAGAAGAATGTTGATAACACACTGATGGGTTTAGTATAAGGCTATGTTTTGGATTTCTTCTAAGATGAATATTAACACCACTGTTGTCTTTAGTTGTTGCTAAACAATGTTTATATCAAGCCAAGGACTCTTTCAATTTCTCATACTGCACCTGTGTTCCAGACTTCTTCTCTACAAGTGTCTGGGAGGAGACACAGCCAGGACAGCTGACCAAACTGACCAAAGGGACATTAAATGTCCTAAAATATCAGGTTTAGTATGTAACTTGAGAGGATTTGGCTGAGGAGCTTGCTCTCTCACTGCTCAGAGGATGTATGGCAGTTGGCAGGTAGTGATTGGTTGTATCACTTGAGGTTTTTTTTTTATTGCTGATTTTCTTTTCATTACATATTATAATCATTATTATCAGTAGTGTTATTTTCATTGCATATTCTTATTAGTACTAGTATTATTAGTATCATTATTTTATTTCATTTATTTTTAATTATTAAACTAATATTTTCTCAACAAATGAATTTTTTTACATTTTCCTCCAATTCTCTCCCCCATTGCAGTGAGAGAGGGGGGATATGAACAAACAGCTGAGTGGGTGCTTAGTTGCTGGCTGGGGTTAAACCACAACAGTGGGGGAGGAGGGACATCATCTTTTGCCTTCCTAAGAACAGTCACTTACAGCTTCAGTCTTCAGGAACATGTGTACCCAGCAGTACAGCTGTCAGCATAACTGTACCCCAATCCCTTTCACTGTTAGGACCATTTAATGTACCAGATGCCTAAATTAGCTGTGTCAATAAGAAGAAATGTATACCTGTATGCTCACAGAGCAAATGTAGACTTGTAGTGATACCATGATGGGTAGCTTAATTTTTTTTTTTTTTAAATTATATAGTCCATCCTTAAAGCAGATATGGACAAAAATCTAAGAAAAACATCAGAGATGAAACATCAGCTCAAGGCTGGAATATGAGATTTATGCAATATGATTAATTAATCTTTCCAGTTAAGGCCAGGTCCATAAACTTGTAGAACTCGTACATGACTTCTACAAGTCACGTACATGGCTTTTATGTTAAAGTCTGAAGACTGCAGCTGTGAGTTAATTTGTGAGATACAGTTGTCTGTGAAAGCTGAAATTAGGAAGGATTCAATGCCTAAGTATAATACAGAAAAGAGGTAAGATAATGGGACCAAGTTTCCACAGACTGAAATTTCACATGTCAAAGGATGATCATTCATTATTTCCTGTAGCTTTCGTGCAAAATTATTTATGTATGGAAAAGGTCAGAAACCACTGAACCAAAGGCCATCTTGAAAATTTCACCCTGGGAAAATGTAGTTTATGAGACAGAAAGCTGTTGGTAGCTACAACCACTTTGACATCATGAGTGCTGATGGACAAGAGGGCAAAATAACCTCTTCAGTTTCTCCCCATCTCTGCGGTAGCACTGTGTCTTCCCATTGCTAGGTAAGATCTTTTGGTCTTTATAATTAGCAGCACTGAGTGATCTTCTCTTGGAAGAAAAAAAAGCAAGATTTGGAGAGCGCAATGACATTTTTCAATCTAAGACACACTAGCAACTCCTTTTACATTTATTGCTACTTTTAACAGTTATGTGAAACAAAAGGAATATCTCAAGTAGGTTTGTGTTGCTGAGTATTTGGTGATATAGTTACTCTACCTCTCTCATTTCTAGAAAGCTAACCCTGATGAGGATCCGTTATCCAAAAGGTAGACTTCATATAGTTTTCTGACAATGTGAGCAATACTTTTTTTTGACAAACAGGTTGAATTATCTTGCATGTAGTACCAAACAGTTGCTGGTCAAAATGCTTGCCGGACCTGGAAATCAGCAGCCTAGTTGCACTTCCATCTTCTCATGCTCCCATCAGTACCCTGTGTTTGCCAAAAATCCTGATAGAGCAAAGTCATTGAAACCTGGTCATGTCAGAGCATGAAAAAGGACCTAGCAGATTAGGAATCAGGTGCCACACACCTACATTTCAAAAGGCCATAGTCACCCTTTGTATGAAAAGAAAAAACTTTCTGTGTTTCCAAGTAATGGTGTTTGAAAGGTTTATTCATACTTCACCAAGGAAAAGAATCCTTGCCTATAGGTATGCAGAGATTTCTCTTAAAATTTTTCTGTACCACTTGTTTCAAATAGTTAAGTATTTTCAGAAGTGTCCTTAGTTTAAATTTGTAAAATACCAGCAGCTGCTGATGATGAATGTTGAAGAACTTTTGAATGAAGTTCAAAGCATCAGAACTAAGCTAAGTATCAATAGCCAGATTTTAATATCACTAATGACTTTGTGGTTAAAGTATGAGAAATGCCTGCTTCTGGTAGGATGTAAAATAACTGCTGTGACTCTTCATAGTCTTCAGTTTTTATTCTCACTTTTTGAAAAATACCAAGCACCTTGGCATTTTATAGATTCACTAATTAGTTCTATATTTGTTTGAAGTTCTTCATTGTAAAACTTGCTATGAAAAGACATTTGAATGTGTTTTGGGAAACTTTGTTTATACATTTACTTTCCTGCCTTTATCTTTTTTGTTTACTGTTTTAAGAGGAAGGGCACACTTGGAGAACAATACCATTTAAATTTTATGAAATGAAGAGTGAAAATATATTTGTATATCTTTTCTTGTATACGGAGATGTTTTCATTGTTTGAAGCCAAAAGCTTGCCATCGTGTAATTGAGACAGGGGAATGCTATTAAAAGCATGAGAATAAAACTCTTACGCCAATAAGGAGATACTTACACAGATTATTTTACATGTTTGTTTCATTTAGCCTGTGATGTGAGCAAACACAAAACAAATATGATAAAATACATTATATTTAGAGCTAATCTGACTGGATTGGTATGAAAATACTTTAACAGACTTTTAATCCTTAGAATTAACACACAGTTTTTCATCATGTAACTTCAGAATAAATAATTTAGGATAGAATTTGGATCTCGTGTGTTTAAACTGCTGGAAGAGAAGGGAAAAAAGTCAAGGTGGCATCACTAATGTAATGCAACTTCTTCTGTTCTTGATCCAGTCTCTGAAGCAATGATTAGGCATGTTGGCAAAGCAGTAGAAAACCTGTGGAATTGTTCTAACTATGTGTAACTGCAGAAATTACCTTTAAAAATAGCTTTAAGACAATTCACTTTATATTGACTGTGATATGGGATTGCAGTCTGACAGATTTCTATTACAAGTTTTTTTCAGAAATTCCTTATCTGTTCATAATGTCATTAACACCTGTGTAAAATTTTTGCATTGCTGGAGTGGTCAGATATAAATTTAAGATAAAGTTTTCCAGAGAAATGCATCAGGGATTAGTATATTAGTTTCCCCTTTTTCATTAAAAATCATTAGATTGATCCTGGAGATTGAGAAAACCTCTTTAATTTCTACATTGATTTGGAGTTGTATTGCTTCTGTCTTGGAGGGGTTGGAGACCCAAGTAAGTGAGAATTCTCATCCCTTCTACGTTTTCTTTTTACTGACTTTAGAAGATTATTGGTCATTTATTCCCTCTTTTTCATTTGAAAGTCTCCGGCAATCAAGAAAGTGACTTGGATCTCTAGGAAATTATTTGGAACTGGGACATCGTGTCATTTCTTCCAGAATATTTCATAAATTTGATATAACTGAGGCACCTGCAGTAGCTTTGAAATAACTGGCTCCATTAGCAGCAGTAGTAAATGTATATTTGAGCATATTTGGACTCAGAGTTTTGAAGAAAAAGCAATGTTAAGTTGTACTGTATGTTGATATTTTTTTCATGACCTCTTCTCATCCAAAAAAACCCTGGAACAAACTGAACATTGGCTGGCAGGCAGCATTTTCTGACAACAAACTATGTGAGGTATATAAGAATGATATCCATGCCAGGTAGTTTTTATATCTGGCTTTAAAAATAAGGTGTTTAGGTGTTAAAAGTTGAGGAACAAATGAATAACTTTTTTTCTGTGGCATACAGAATTTCCTGAACAGTAGACTGTTCTGAAGTGACTTTGTGTGGTACGTGTGTTGGGGAGAAAAGTAAGACATGTTGCGTCATTTTCTGCAAACCCAAAATATATATATGCACAGGTGTTTGAGTCATGCCTCACAGCAGGTTGAAGTTGTGCTTATCTGTTGATTGATGAGCCTACTGTGTTGTGACCTAGAAACTGGGGAGGGTACTTATCTGTGGTGAGGGGAGGGAGAGAGTAAAGACAATGTTTTATATTGTAGATGAAGGCCAGCAAACAGTTGAAGAAGAAGAAACATTTTTGAAGACCATATCCAATGTCAACAATACCTTGGAGTGTGCATGTTCGTCTGTCAGGAGGATTAACAATGAATTTTAAGTTTTTCATCAAAAAGCTATTCTTGCAGAGTTCTGGATGGCTCTGTCATGCATAGCTATCATCACTCTTTAAAAAAAAAAAAAATTGTTGAAGATAGCTACTTCACAGGCTTGGGGAATTTATTCAAGCAGCTACCTATGACTGCCTGGCTTTGTTCTTCAGAAAAATAATTATTTCAGTTAAAATAGTTGCATAAAATATTTTGAAACTTGTGTGGAAAAAAAACCCCAACCCAACACTAAAATTTCTCTAAGTGTGAAATGTTGGGGTTTACTTCACAAGGGAATTGTGGCATTCTGAGACTCGTAAGAGCTGCAAGACATTTTAGCTGGCTTTGTAGGCAGGAAGTTCTAAAAGTGAACAGATGCCCACATTTTGGTCTAGTGCAAGTTTAATTTACTCTAAATCATATTTCAAATTCTAGTTGATAAAACAATTCTTAACAGCAATTATTTGGGAAATATAACTTTATGATTTGTTTATATTTAGAGCTAAATCTAAGTATTATGAGATCTTGAGATGATTTATGTCATGTAATATATTCAACAAAGACAAACCAGTGGCTTTTATTTTAAAATGTTAGTCTCATGATTCCATTGTAGAATAACAATGCGATTGTACTACAGTTTATAAGAACAAATTAGATATGTGGAAGAATTGTTTTAATCTTTGGTTTTTTTCAATGGGTACAATAGGAAGAACTATCTATGATGGTGTGGCAAGGAAAGGGAAAAGGAAAAGATTTATACAAACTGTCATAAAACTTTCGGACTAAAAATGAGAATATTTTCTGATGGAGATTATAGAATGCTATGGCTTACAACATTGAGATACTGGTTCAGTGGGCTGAATAGAAAATTTCTACTGTTTCCTAAAGTCAGTGGATTTTGTATTCATATGTGGGTTAAAAGCTTTATTCTGCCATTATTATACTGTTAGAGTAATACTGTCAAAATAAAATGTTGCATTTTGGGAGTCGAAATATACCCTGTAAATCTCTTATTTGCTGATGATACTAACAATGACAGGCAAAATGGAATTCAATGTGTTAGACTTATGAAGAAGAGAATGAAGAACAGCTATTCTAGGATTAAACAGGGTGATACTGCTGAAGTCTTTACATAATCATGGTCTTGCATAACCAAATGCATATTTTTTTTTTAATGAGTAATCTGATTAATAGGGTGAAAAATGCATGCCAAAATCAATAGAAAAAAATAATTCTAGCACTTGGAATTTGTCTGTTATATGTGTATTTTTTGGCTGTGTTAAGGTGTTTTTTACCTGTGATGTGTGCCAAGAATCTGTAGACATGATCTCTGGTGTCTGCATGAGAACTTGGGTTTGGAAATCTTGAATTACTGTTACTTAGATAATAAAGTCTCACTCTAAAAAAACCTTAGTCTGAATTTATGATGACAAAATTGAGGTTCTGTCAAGAAATGTTTTTCCTTCCTGGAAATATTTCAGTTTTCTAATCTGAACATTGGTATCAGAGAGTCAAGTATGTGGAAACTATTTCTGCAACTATCAGGAGATTTTTAAAAGGCAAGCAGCAGTATGGATACTTTGCACATGAGGGCTGGATCTTTGCACATGAGGGATCACTCCAAGCAAACCCCAGTTTAGTGCAGTAGAAACTATGCATACGCAGTATGGTATAATACCTTTCAAGAAGAGTAGGTTTTAGTATGCTTTTGAAACAAAGAAATTTACATTTGCCTTTCAGGTGCAAGCCTATTTTTCCATGTCCCTTAAAGAATGAAGAATAAGGATAATCAATTGAGATAAACAATAATTCATAATTTTTAACTTGTTCTAAGCATGCATCTTACTAATGTGAATGCCTCCTTTTTTGCCAACCCAGCCATAAAATCAGTGAATGACAACCTTAGTCTAGTTCTCATATTATTGTTTGCACTGTGTATTATGTCAACAAAAGCTGATTGTAGAAAAGGGAGAGAAAATCGCTTTCATTTCAGATAAACTATTGGTTTAGAGGAAATAAAGTCTTATGTTGAAAGTGTGTTGGATAATACCCTTTGGCTAAGAAAAGTGCCTATTACTGAAAAGAAATCTCACAAGGCAGAAAATGCACTTAATTTAGCTTGGAAAGTTGAACTAAGCCTTTCAGTTTCATATTTGTGCTTTATTCACTGTAGCATGGCTGCACATGCTTTCTAAAGGGAATACTGTGAAGGGATTAAAACTTTCTCTTGGTGAAAACATTTTTCTTTCTTATGTAACACAAATGGGGTATAAAATGATCAAGCTTTAAAAGTGGACAATCCTATTTTTTTTTTTTTCTGGTAGGGGGAGGTGGTGTTGGGAGTGGTGGGTTGGGTTGTTTGGTTTTTTTTTTTTTTTTGAGCGCAAGATACACACCAAGTATTTATAGGAAAATGTCCCTTTCTTTCCTTTCAAATTTCAGACATGGGACACAGAGCTTGAGAGATCTGCAGAGTCGTGGGCTGAAACCTGTCTATGGGAGCATGGGCCAGCAAGCCTTCTTCCATCAATTGGACAGAATTTGGGGGCACACTGGGGAAGGTAGTTTAAAATACTGTTTTATACTATATATATGTTTAGTTTCTATTAATCTAACAAAATTTGCCTATTACTTAAAGGAAGAATGATACAATCTACAACTTTTGGATGATCTAATAGACTACTACTTGTTTTTATAGGTACAGACCTCCAACATTTCATGTCCAAGCATGGTATGACGAAGTGAGAGATTTCACATATCCCCATCCTCATGAATGCAACCCGTATTGTCCTTACAAATGCTCTGGTCCTGTTTGTACACATTACACACAGGTATGTAGGTGGGTTTGGTTTTTCAAAAAGAGTGGTCAAGACCTCCAGTTAGGTTGCTGTATGACATGTAGGACATATTAATCTTGCAGTATATACCATAACACTGAAGTACAAAAGGGGCTTGTCGTTATCAGACTCCATAGTTACAATCATTGGGTATTGGTGACGTAGAGTAGGGCTGTCATACGAATCTTTAGATTTCATCCTCATAAATATCACTTCTTCAACAGGATTAAGGGAAAAACTCACAAACCCTAGTGTTAAACTGAGTGTTACTGCTCAGTGCACTTTGCATAATCCAGTCTCTCTCCTGGTATGCTCGTAGTCCTTTCTGTCATATGCTGGAGAAACTGCACACTTAAGAAAATTCCCCACCCCCACCCCTTTTTGGTTTTTTTTAGGTGAATTCCTCAGCTCAAAAAGCAGTTTTTAACATATTGCTTTAACTTCAGCAAGATTTTGAAATTGCATAAGAACTAATTTATTTTGTACTTCTGAAATCTGTGTATCTAGCCCAGGTTTTTCCAGGGGGGAATCAGTCATGTTTTCAGTGAATAGGAAATACATGATCCTCTGACTATACTAAAATCCACATATAATTTTGAATGTAACATTAGAAAAGTTCAAAATGATTCATTTGTAAACATGTATTTTTTCTTTACTAGTACAATTTACAATTGAACCTAATTTTAAGACAGAATTACCTCCATGTTCTTACATTTCTGAAACAATACCTGTTATTATACTTATCCAATTGCATGCGTGATCTAGAATACATATCTATACTTTGTGGTACTAGTTCTTCCCAATACCTATGTCTTGTAAGTCCTAAATCCTGCTAGAACTACATGGTTGGTTTATCTTGTATTAAATACAAGTTTAGCACCTGTCGTATTTGTCTAATTGAACATTCCAGCCTTTGTCATTTAGATTATTTTGAGATCTGCAATGAAAATTGTTTCAACAGATGAATAAAGAAGCACAAGCCACCTTAGACTGTTATGACATGAAAGCATATTCAGTTAAAAATCCATGATTTGAGTTTTTTTTGTCTGAGTTTTTTTGTGAATAGTTTTATCATTAATGTTACCTTCTTTCACTGGTAACAAATAAATATCTGTTCTCTCAGTCTAACCAATCTAAACCTCTCTGGGTCCTTAGGTGGTGCTGAGAACTCCAGGGCACAGGAACCTAATTTCTTCTAACTCACAATTATCTCTTAATTGTAATTCCATGAAACAATTCTTTGGATCATGTTTTGTAAATATTTTGCTACACTTTCAAATACATGCTTAGACCATTTATATAAAATGAGAGCGATATCTTTTTCTATCGAAGTAAAACTGTTCTTTGTAAAAAGGTTGTAACCAATTGGCTTTTTGACAGTTGTAATTAGGTCACTTCAACCAATTTATAACAGAGGGGAATATAACATCACTTTGAGTTTCATACATTGAGGTTTGGAGACAATTTTGATTTTAATCAGCTTTGGTTTCACATGTCTTTCTCTTTCCTTTTCCATAGGTCGTTTGGGCTACAAGTAGCAGAATTGGTTGTGCCATTAATTTGTGTCATAACATGAACATCTGGGGGCAGATTTGGCCAAAAGCAGTCTATCTTGTATGCAATTATTCTCCTAAGTAAGTAGGCTGACACCCAAAAATATCTTGAATGGGCAAGATATTTTATAATCATCCAGGAAATAATTTGAAAGGAAATCACTCTGTTTTTTCTGGGTTTTTTTTGTACTGTTACAAAGTTAAGCATTGTTCCCAAGGCAGCCTTTGGCTGCACAAATTCTCACGTGATTTTTCTAGAGCTTCAGTTTTCAGGCCTTTGTTATAACATACAACATCACAGAACTTTTGTTCCAGTATGATATTTGTCTGAAAAAGAAATGTATCTCCGCATTGTGACTTTAAGGAATATGTAACATGAAGCCCGTAGTTAGGATCAAATTCTGTAGTATATACCATTTAGGAGCAGAGCCTGTTCTCATGTAATTGAGGAATTTAGTCTTAGTTTTATGCCAAACTCAAAAGATTTTACAGCAGTAATCCATTTTTTTTCTTCATGGACTTCTCAATTCCTTCCTGTGCATTTGGTATAGAACTGTAGAATCATAGAATCATTTACATTGGAAAAGACCTTTACAATCATCAAGTCCAACCATTAACCTTACACTGCCAAGTCCACCACTAAACCATGTCCCTGAGCATCATGTCATTTAAAAACCTCCAGTGGTGGTGACTCCACCGTTTCCCTGGGCAGTGGTGTTCCAATGATTGACAGCCTTTTTGGTGAAAAACTTTTCCTGATACCCAATCTAAACCACCCCCAGCACAACCTAAGGCCGTTTCTTCTCATCCTATCACTTGTTACTTGAGAATACCAAAATTTTGTTATAGTCTAAGTGTCTGTTGGTTTTCATAATTTACTTGTCCACATATTAGATGTTCTTTAATGTTAATATGTTCATTTAATAAGGAATGTTTTGCTAATTTTCCTTTTTTTTTTTTTTTGGTGTAAAGGGGTAACTGGTGGGGTCATGCTCCTTATAAACCTGGCCGCCCTTGTTCTGCATGTCCCCCTAGTTTTGGAGGAGGCTGCAGAGAAAATCTTTGTTACAGAGGTATGTACTATTTCAACAGTAAACTATAAATGGGAAGAGGAATGTAATTTCTTTTGTTTTCCCTCTTCGTTATGCTTTAACATAGTGGAATAGAATATGTTATGCATGTACCCAAAGACCTAGTAGGGGCCTACTTTACTGTCGTGAATGAGGTCATATCATTATGATACCTGAGGTCAAGCCTCACCGGAAGGAGTGGGGTGTACTGAGCTCCCACTGATTTAAGTGCCAAGGGAGGGCTTTTACTACACAAAGATGTAGAGTGTTGCTGTCTGCTCTTTGTATGCCTTTTTGTAATTACAGTGGAAGTCTATGCAATCATTTGTTTATAGGGAAATGTTACCTCAGTGACACAGCCATGTACATTACTATAAGAAAAATGAAGAACAAGACTAGAAGACATTAGTTATTAAACAGGATGTCAGCTACGATGATTATTAACTTCTTACAATTTTTGTCATGCTATTCATATTTTATAGCATTGAAACCCAGCATATTATGAAGCTGCTATTTCTTTTTGTTTTACTCTGGTGTACAAGTAAATTAGCAATTTTTGTTAATAAATTTTGAAAGTTTACTTGGACCATAAAAGCTGCACGATTGTGCCCAAACACCTTCCTTATGTTTCTTGCTTAGTAAGAAATGTAGTTTCAGTGATGAGCATTTCAAAATTATTTTTATTATGTATGAATAAAAGAGCCTTATTTTTGAGGCCCTCTTGTTTTTGTGAAATCAACATCTTCCATACTTATCTGTGAACTTGGTAAAACTCTTCCAATGTATAATAGAAATATCATCTTCGTTCCATTGGTTTTCCAATGGCGTAAAGATACTAAACCAGGAGTTTTAAGAGACTTTTCGTACCTCACTTGTGCTGCTTATGTTAGAAAAAAATTGGCCTTTTGTCAGCATCAGAAATATAGATGTATTACTAATCTTGAGATCTTCATCTTATGAAGCAATGGAAAGTTTTCCTTGCCTTCTTGCTTGTGTTCATCCACCATTTTATGAGAACATAACCATGTTACCAAAATATGGTAAGGGATTTACATTCCACAAACACTGATATTTTTCTCCTGAGATTTTGGTTTCCCCCCCTGTTTTCTGAAACAGAGGATTCAGAAAGGCCTTATTCTCCCCATGAACCAGAAGAGGAAACCAATGAGATTGAACGGCAGCGATCCAAAGCCCAGGATGGAACGGCACAAGCCCGTCCAAGAACTCATTCACCTTTGGGCTCCACAGGCATTGATGACAGTGAGAAAAATGAAGTAATAAGCACACAGCAAATGTGTAAGGAATTTACCTGATTTGCAAGTGGTCAACAAATTTGAAATTATATAGTATCAAATTCATTGCAGTGAAATTGCTTTTTGCTTGTTTTAGCTCAGATTGTTTCATGTGAAGTAAGGCTAAGAGATCAGTGCAAAGGAACAACTTGCAATAGGTATGGTGAATTTTACAGTTCTCATTCTGAGATTATTCTGAAAGACTATATTTGTATGTGAGCTGGAATATTTTCCTTTTGGTAATCCCAGGATTTAAGACCAAGTTGTATTTTATTTTCTTAGGTATGAATGTCCTGCTGGCTGTTTGGATAGCAAAGCCAAAGTTATTGGAAGTGTACATTATGAAATGGTAAATATTTTTAAATTAGATTTTGTTCCAGTAGAATGTTTAATGAAATTTCTTTTCTGTTGGAATACTAGTCAAAAGCATATTAAGAATGGATTTTGAAGAAATCAATATTCACCAAAAATAAAAGCCTACACCAAATGTTTAAGATAGCATCAGACAATCTAAGTTTGCATTAGCTATTCTGCATGTACTGTCTGAATGTAATTCATACTTCTTAAACATGCACAGAAATAGAGCTTTTGTCTCCTCATATTTGCATGTAAATATGTGAAGGTGTGACTTTAGGAGAAATACAGTGATCTGTGGGTACACTCAGAAATGGTTTCAAAAGGTAGGCATCCTTATGTAAGCTAGCTGAAAATACATAATTTACTCTCTAGCACTGACAAACAGTGTAGGAAATAGCAGCTACTGTAAACAAGAATATGGTAAATTTATATAGTTTCTCTGAGTAAGGTAAAGTGGTGTTTTCTTCATTCGAAATAATACCTATATAGACCACATCAACTTGATATACCACCATGTTTTTAATGACACATTGTAATCAGAATCTGGGGGTTTTCGTAATGTAAAATACTGGCTTTTTCTGATATGGAACTGCTTTTCCTGCTCTGTTTTTCAGCAATCCAGTATTTGTAAAGCTGCCATACATTATGGCATTCTAGACAATGAAGGTGGTTGGGTTGATGTCACTAGACAAGGGAGGAAAAATTACTTTATCAAGTCTTACAGAAATGGCATTCAGTCAATTGGGTAAGTTGTGTTAAAATCAAAATGTATGGAAAGTTTTTCACCTGTTTCTTTTTATTTCATACCAATTATATCATGGTAAATACCTGTTGTTCATACTTTTTTATGATAAAGAATGTGAAAATGATAAAAATGGCATGTCTGTATATGGGTGTTGTATCCATTTTGGAACTTTAGACAGTGTTTAATGGTGTACAGAAATGTGATTCAATAATGATGTGAAAGAAGGTGAAGTCATTTACAAAATCACTTGGGCACTAAGTTAGTATTTGTAGTTAAATAATCTCAATATTCAGAGTATTCAATTAATTAAATTGTAACTGTATATATTTATTGTGGAAAACATAAACTGGCACTGAAGTCAGTTGCTTTACATTTTGTGCACAAAGCTGGTAATATTTCCAGGGTTGGACCATCAACACAGAAATCTATGACCGCTAACAAGGCAACACTCTTACGGGTTTGTGTTTGCAAACGGCAGTCCTGTACTGTGCATATGAAAAACATTAATCACGTAGAAAATACCCCTCTTCCTATATGTTTGATAGTTTCATCACAATTCCACAGTTTATATGTGGTATTTTGCACCAATATTTCGCACAACTTCTGCCTTGGTCAGTGATGGAATAATATTGGATACTGTAGAAGCTTCATTTGGAGGTGTACTACACTGTCCAGGTGCTTGCCCTAAGACTGGTATGTGAAAACAAATCCAAATACTTGGTGACATGATAAAAGAAAAAAACCCAGAAAAACAGTGCATGAAAGTAGAGAATACTTGGCTGTTTCCTTATAATATAACAAACTGAAAGAAAACAGAATTTTGCTCAGTGATACATTTGGCTCAGGTGTGAACCCAACGGTAAGGAGATAACAGAGCCTCTAGGGATTACCTCTCATTCTGGTGTGTGCAAACGAATGCCACATGCTATGACACATGTCACAATTTCTCTTTTCAATAGATTTACCTAATCCAGGATAGAAACACTGACTACGTAGAATAAATTCGGTGGCCTGTATTTTGGGCTACCTGGGTAGCATTTAAGGCATTGATAGCATTCTATTTCTTGGGGTCATCCAATAATCTGAATGTAGTTTAAGTTACCCTCCCTAAAAATGAAGTTACAAAAAA
The DNA here is from genome assembly GCF_000690775.1 of Eurypyga helias. Classification (NCBI taxonomy): domain Eukaryota; kingdom Metazoa; phylum Chordata; class Aves; order Eurypygiformes; family Eurypygidae; genus Eurypyga; species Eurypyga helias. The sequence continues at coordinate 30,229 of NW_010239018.1, read as the reverse complement.
AATCTCTTTTTTTAAATGTTTAAAGACAAAGAATTAAATCTTGATATACCAATACTAACATATTAGGAGTCGGTTTCTTACAAATGTAGGACCAGTGTCTAGATGGAGCTTTGCCTAAACTACACATCTATTCAGTGAACAGATGAAATGAAATGCATCTTGCCTCTAGTGCAAACTGCAAAACAGAAAGGCAGAAAAGAGAATGTCAGTGCAACATACAGCAAAATTCCTAAACTTCAGCTTACTTAATTTATAATCAGGATTGCTAATACAGATGTTTTTTCAACTGTTGCATTTTTTTAATATAGGGTACCATTTCTAACAATATCTGAACCAACTAATCAACAACAGAATACAGTGAACTATTCCCACGTCAGTGTTTGACAATGCTAAGACAGCAAAAGTATGAGCTAACTCAGTGAAAGGAAATTGGAATCCAATAAATGAGCAAATGTGAAATTGGTTGGTCACACAACTAAACAAACCAATACAAGCAGTTTCTGAATAGAAACTGCAGTGGTGTAGAGCACGCAGGCGTAATTTGCTCCAAAGCTGAGTAGGGAATCATTTCCTTGTGTGGTTTTTTTTGTTTGGTGGTGGTGGTTGTTGTTGTTTAAATAATAAATAATTTTGAGTGCTAAAAGCATCATCAGCTCATTACAGATGAAAAATATTAGAATCAGAGGCACATCCAATGAGGTAAAAGCAGAGGAAAATAGGAGATAAATAGAAATAAAATAGAACTGTTCATCAATTGTAATGTTAAAACAGAATGTACATATCTTTATATAACATCAGTAAACAGATACTGTTTATAAAATATAAACACCATATAATTGCTGAGAAAAACAGTCTGTTACATGTTAGACTGGATTTTTAGTGATACTGGTAATAACTTAATGTAGACATATGATCCAAAAATAAAATTTAATGAAACCTTTGAAAAGGGCTGCCCGGAGAAAATCTTTTCACTCTTGGAGCTGTTTGTAGGACCCCCCTCCCTCTTTAGGGGGAAGTGAATGATCACTTCTGGTGCATGGATTGTTTTGAGCAACCACAGATTTTGGTTGCTGCATTTTAAGGGACAGATAGGTTGCATAATTTTTTCCTAGCACACTTAATCTCTTAGAAAATTAAATTACTGAAAGAGTTTAACATGCATTCCTGGCTTTTAAAGAGATTCACTGGGAGTAAAAAGTAAATGTGTCATTGCAATACATAGATTCACAACTGGGGAGAGGGTGTGCAGTGAGTGAAAATTGATTGGGGACGATGTCTGGAGTTATTTCTAGATTCTCTAATGAAAATTCATCTAGCTAAAAGAAATCACCACGATATGTTATTTACTGACTATTTCTATGATTTCTTCTTCAGAAAATACCAGTCTGCTAACTCCTTCACTGTCTCTAAAGTAACAGGTTAGCATTTATTTCTTGTAAACTCAAGGTACTGAGTTATGACTTTTTCTAAATAGCACATATTTATTTGTTTCTGTTTTACTTTTCTTCAGTTCAAGCGATCACCTGTGAAACGACAGTGGAACAGCTGTGCCCATTTCAAAAACCAGCCTCACACTGTCCGAGGTAGAATTTTTTTCAGTTTTATTGATTAAGTGCTGCCATATTTTCTGTCAGTTAGGAATAATCTGTAGCTGTCATTGATAAAGGAGACAACAGTAGCTGTAAAACAGAACCCAGAAATGTTTTAATGGTGTTTTATCCTTGGTCTAAGTAGAAGATCCCTTGGCAAATCTTAGGGAAGTTGTCATTGGTAGACTAAAGACTGCAAAGTAAAATATGGTTTTATTTTTCATTGTCAACTATTAGATCTATGCACCTTTGGCAAAGTACACTTTATTTCCATTTATTTTCCTGTAAAACAGATACAACAAAAGGATATATGATACAGATACTTGTCATACAAGTTTATCGACTTGTTTGGGAGTTCTGGAGGATAGAGTGGGCAAATGTTTGCAAAAAAATTGAAATATATATGGTTAAGGTAAGGTGTGGTCTGCAGGTCAGTTAACAGCTTTAATTATATGTCTTTGAAGCCTACATTTTAACTCTTTGAAAGGAGCCTGTGCCACAACATTTTGAGGAAGGAAATTGGTAACCATTCTTAAAACCATAGATGAGTCAAAGGTAAACACACTGTAGCATGATTTACCGCAAGCTAAGCTGGAGATATCCACAGGATTACTTTCATAGCAATCCTACAGCCAATACAGGAAGCAAGTACAAAGCCAGAACTGCTAGGAAAACATCCTTTCATGTAGCACTTGGGTCTGTGGACTTGTTTGGTGTTTGGCTATGACTCCTGGCTTTCTAGCTGGAAGATGTGGAGAAGTAAGCGAAGGAGTGGAATGCAGGAATGGATGGGTGCAATCTCATACTTCTATATTTTTCTTTTTATCTTCATTATCAAAAACTTTAACATCGTTAAGAGAAAAAAAGGGTCTGTCTTTAAGCAAATGTAAAAATAAATATAAGGTTAAAAATGACTGATTAATTCTGATACTTCAGCTTAAACTTCACAACAGCAGTGATTCATTCATGTGAATGCTCTTAACTTAATTCTGAAAATTTATTCTCAGGGATTACAAGCAGTAATCAGTTATGGCATTGATTGCACAACCTCCTTTTTTCGCTTGCATGCCCTAATCATAAATCAGCAGGTCTTCAAAAGGCCTCTTCAACATCTTGCTTCCTTCAGACAAAAATCTTTCCCAGCTGCATCAGCCTGTTTTGATTACCCATGTAGTAAGAGTGTAGCATGCCCAAGTGGTGTGACGTGACAAATATCAATTAGGGTGGATAGCATCCAGAAGAAGAAAACTTGCCCAGGGCTGCCCAGTGTAGGGTAGCTCCAAAACCACTGGGGCATGACCCATTTTTTAAATGAAACAGCTCAGAGTAGACCTGGAGATGACTGGCACTTCTTCCTTGTAGCATGTCTCAATTAGCAAACAAGATACTTGACACCTTCTATACTACTGTTAGCTTCCCACATGGTTTTCCTCTGCATTTTGGAGCTATAGCCAGCATGACCTTCAGAGAGAGTATTTCTCAAAGGTTGACAAAATGCAGTTGAATAAAGACAGTCTTTGTTTCAGTAGCTTTCATATCTCCTAGAATCAGCTAGGCATCTCATTACTTTCCACAGTTTTTCATTTTAGCCACAGATGCCAAGGACTCATCGTCATTATAACTTGCTAAATTAGCTAGTGTCACTAAGTCATCAGCATCACAGCAGGTCCTCATTCAGATCTGCCTCTCCTGAGAAGCTGTTCAGCTGTACACTTTGTATAGGAGGCTGTAGAAACAAATAATGAGTGAACAGTCTCTGTTCACACTGGCTTTTCTGCTGGCCTCACATATGTTGAACAAGAACACCATCTGCTTATCCAAGGAGAAGATGACCAGACATGTTGAACTGTGGTTTTAAGCACTTTATTATGAGTCCCAACTTATATCAGCTATGCTTTCACCCATATTTTCAAAGCCTCAAAAACTGACAGCCTTTTTGTATCAAAGTGATTGATACTCAATAATGCTGATGTTGAATATGATGTAGTAATAGATAGAATGATACCATTCTTCCTAACCATGTGTGGTTTATTTTTGATGTTTCAGGGTTTATTGTCCTCACAACTGTATGCAGGCAAATCCACATTACGCTCGTGTAATTGGGACACGAATTTATTCTGATGTAAGTATGGTGATTTACATTGCATTATATAATGAAATATAAAGTCATGTGAATTTAAAAAGCTGTAATGTACAAAGACAATAAGATATAATATAGATAACCAGTTTTACTCCATATGCTGATCTTTTTACACAGTCTTTTCAGAAGTTGTTCTTCAGAGGCTCCCATTAAGTTAGTAGAACTCAGCTGCTGAAGATACAGAAAGTTAGTTGAAAAATCAGTGTAGACTTCAGTGTAGCTTGGATTTTTATCAAAATTCCCACTGATTTGTTCAGTATTGGCAGTGTATACTCATGTAAACCATTGCTTTTTAGACCCTGATGCAACTGTAACTTCTATCAGATTGAACTAACCAAAAAAAAAAAATCTTAAATGTCCACAGTCTCATTATTTTGGATATTTCTTATCTATGTAGATATCTAATTATTTGCAGCAGGATTTTGATATATTTGTATAGAGTATCTCACATCTTATTTTAACATAGTAATAGAATTTTTTTTTTTGTCATTCTATTCCTTAGTCAACCTTTCTGTCTTTTCCACATCATGTTTAGTTCTGAAGTGGGTAGAAAAAATGAAAAGAAAGTTTGGTTTTATGCCCCTCCTTTGTCATCTCTCTATGGAGAACCCAGGATGTAGTGGCAGAGAGAATAGTTCACGTCTTCACCAGTAAACTTTGATTTAACCATCTTTTAGCTGTCATAAGGAAGAATATTCCAACTGGATGATGATTTCCACTACTTTCCAGCACTTTGAAATGTGTGAAAATGATACGCAAACATTTATTCATCATTATTTTGAAACTAGAATCCTAGAATGGTTTGGGTTGGAAGGGACCTTAAAGACCATCTAGTTCCAACCCCCCTGCCATGGGCAGGGGCACCTTCCAGTAGGTCAGGCTGCTCGAATCCTCATCCAGCCTGGCCTTGAAGACACCCAGGCATGGGGCATCCACAACATCTCTGGGCAACCTGTTCCAGTGCTTCACCACCCTCTCCGTGAAGAACTTCTTCCTGATACCTAATCTAAACCTTCCCACTTTCAATTTAAACCCGTTACCCCCTGTCCTGTCACTACAGGCCCTTGTAAAAAGCCCCCCCCCCAGCTTCCTTGTAGCCCCTTCAGGTACTGGAAGGTGCAATAAGGTCTCCCTGGAGCCTTCTCTTCTCCAGGCTGAACAAGCCCGACACTCTCAGCCTTTCTTCAAAAGAGAGGTGCTCCAGTCCTGTGAACTCCCTTATGTCTATTTGATTACCTGAGTAACTTGTCCTGAAAACACTCCTGTCTATAAGTACTGTTGCATGTGTGAGAAATACTTCCATTTCAGGAAGTAAAATTATTTGTGCTTGTGAAACTGTCCTTAATGTGTTTTTTTTTAAATAGATTCAATGAAAATCTATTTTGTGGAAGATTATTTTCTTTCAGTTCTGTGGTTGCAATCAAAGACTACATCCAAAGTTTCCCAATGAGTTATAAAAGACTTCGTAGTATAAGATGGAAAACGTATTTCTGTTTAACTTACACAGGAGAACAATACAGAACATGTATTTACTTTGGTTGGAGAAGTCCCACATGACTTTAAGTAGTATTATAGAGTTATGCTTTAAAATAATTTTAGATATACTATCTCATTCATCTCCATTGTATAGAAATGTGTGCAGCCATACTGCTTTTAGGAAAAAATGGACATAAATCCAGGTAAGAAACCAGGATGGGAGTCTTCATGTCAAGTTCAGATGCTGTCAGGGTAGATGTCTACACTGAAGGTGCTATTCTAGGATATGTTTACAATAGTTTGTAGTACACACAGTATAGTAGTAAAGGAGATAAATAGGTATCTGCAGAGAAGAATTTATTTGACCTTTCCAGAGTGTCTACCTCAGCATAAGATGAATTGCCTAATGGGTATGTCTATTCCTCTCCATTTCCTACAGAAGGTTCCTAGGGCATCTAGCTGAGATGCAGACTGTGTCCTACATATATTTCTACAGATGTTCCCATTAATGGTATCAGCATTGTGTGATTTTTCTACAATGCTCCTTTGTTACTAACATTTAAATTATTTTAAAACTAAGACACTTTTAAATTTAAATTTTCACTAAATAATATGATTGGATATTTTGTACATTATAATACATTACTGAACTACTTTCAGGTCAAGTATTTATATAGAATAATAAATTTAACAAGTGTGTCCTCTTTTGCCTTTTTTCATGTGTTCAAAGACATATTTGTTCACAGATATAGAGAACTCATTTGCCCACTTGTCACAGCAAATGTATTTGATATTGCAGTCCATGATCTACTTGGTAAATTCCACAAAACAGAAGGCTTTTTGTGATGTTCCTGCAAATTCTTCTGTTCAAAATTACATGTGTATGTATGTGGATGTATGCATATATGCTGATAACTATTTGCATTACTGCTAAGGCCACTTGCATTCAGTAAATGAAGAAGATTTTTCAGAGATAATAAGAAAAAAAAAAACCTTTAATAAATATCACTAATACTAAAAGATATGTTTACAAACCATTTTTGTAGTTTTCATGAGAATCTGGTTAAACATTTCCTTTTCTGGCTTTGATCTGATCAGACATTCATTCTTAAACTAATTTAATATTTTACAGTGACTTCTTTCCCTTCCTGTTCCTGAGAAGAATTTTCTCTAGTTTGAGAAGTGCCCTTCAGAATTTTTACTTGTTTTCTTTTTTCCTCCCATTCTTTTTTTCCTTTGACATTGTAATGACTGTCCCTAACTCAGCTTAAACAAAACCCTCCATTATTTCATCTTCCATTCTTCCAATCAGCTAGCTATTGTCTCTTTGTCTGTGGCAGATAAATCACAGCCATGGTCCATACAGCCAGCATCTATAAACTTATGTTTGTGCTCTGTGCCTTGTATTGTTTAGCTGATCTCCTTTGGTTTCACTGGTCTTAAGGTAGATCTCAAGCTCTGTAAAACAAAACTATCTCTTATTCTGAGTTTATGGTACAATTAGTTTCTTTTCTGAATAGAGCTCCTGTGGTATGAGTAAGAACTGTAGTATATGTCATTCTCAGCAGACAAAAGTGCAAATTACTCATTCTTCACATGGCCCAACCACATCGTCACCTTTGTGCTTTTTGTCCCTTCTGGCCTCACTGATTTGAGTTTCCACATGGGAATTTGGTGTCTTTTTTGGAGACCAGGATAAAAAGAATTTCTTACTATCTTGTGCTGAAGAGTGGGTTCCACCTTTCAAGTTCACTTTTGCATTTTCACTTTTATTTTGTATAAAACTTTTTTTTGAGCCTTATTTCTGGCATTGCAGAATTGTCATGTTGACTTTTCAATATGATTTCATTTGTCAAATAAAATATAAACCTTCCCAAGAACCAAATCATGTCAGGCCCAATATGATTGTCTGAACTCTGTTGGAGATGATTGTGTAGCACCTACCTTTACAGAAACTGTGCTTAGTTGTTGCTGGAAGTCCCTGTGTTATCAAGGTACCAAAATAACAAAAATTTTTATAGAAAGAAGGAGAGTCTACAATAGCTCACTTTTAGTTTGGTTTTTTTTTAAATTTTATTTTAATGGACACACCTTAGATATGTCTATAGTAGAAGTTCTTAACCACATTCCAATTGCCTTATATGAATTTCTAAAGAGAAATTTTACATTTATTCTGTTTTTTTCACAGTAAGCAACATTTTCCCAAAGACTATCTCTTACCAGTAGTGACTTGTCTTTGTTGGTTTGGATTGAGCAAGGTGACCAAAAAAAAAGTTTATCCTTTTGGGGACTAGAGATCTAGAGATCAACAAAGATCTTTAGATGAAAGAATTTGGTGGAGTTATATAATTTCACATAGTTTACGGACTTTGGCCGTATTAATTTTTGTTTCAGTAACTATATATGGAAATATTTTCCTAATACTGTGGTAAAACATAAACAATGTGATGTTAAAAAAAGCTATTAAATAGTTCTATAGTCCTGTGATCAAGAGATGCTTGTGGTTAAAATGCCTTTGCGGAGTACTGCTATGCTGTGGTAGATATTTGGTATTTTGCTGAGTAGCTGAAGAAGGAAACTAATTAAGCAGCTTGGTTTTCAGATTATGACCTGTTAAATACTAACAAATTTCAGAGGGTTCACAGCACAGCAATAAAGCAGGGTCATATAATGCTGTATGAAATGTTTATGTTAACTTAAAATACTGCCTTATATATCCTTTGGAGTGAGTTCATTCAAAACTAAAGAGATAACCCCATATCTCTGCTGAAGAGTTCCAGAAAGTGACATAAGGCTGCTAATATAAAATGTCAATAATTTGCTGAAATTTGTGATAGACATAAGTGTGAAATCCTGTTCTGCATAAATTAACAGGATGTTCACCTTAACAGTTCAAGGAAATATGATTAGGATGCCATAATATTACTAAGTATAGGAAATATTATGGCATCAGTACTGGAATCTGATTCCATTTAGATGAAGATTGCCAAGCCAATGAGAAGTCCTTGAAAGCTCAAAGCAGACAATACTTTCTCAAAAAATAAGTTCTGTATGTACTGATTAATCAATGCATATAGTTTTCTCTCTCTTACAGGCTAGTTCATAATTATGAATATACACTCATTTAATTGCTCATATATTTAAAAAGTATACACATTTTTTCTTCAATCCCATCTGCAAAGCAGCATCAGAATTTTTCAGCTGAAAATAGCATCTGCATTGGCCTCACAATCCCGTTCGTCTGATCTCTCCTTTTTCACATATCTCACATAGGTGTCTCACCTTTAGCTTTACAATGTTGTGCATTAGCCTAGCTGTACTTCATTGATCCAGTAACTAATTGTGGTACCAACCTTTTACCTCCATCCATTACTGGGAATAGTTTCTAACATGTAGTCAACCTCTTCCGTTCTTTTTTTGACTATAAACTTCCAAATAACATTGGAACAGCCAGTATTTTAGCTAACGTCAAATGTAATTATGAAGATGTCAACCTATCTAATGAGGTACACAAAGTGTAGCCTTTTGGTGACTATTGCAGAGGTGACAAACTGAGATTTCTTTTTCCCAGTTGTACATCCAGGTTTTTTAATATCTCCAATAAGAACTGAAAACAAAGTTGCTACTGTATTATAGTACTAGTTATTAGTAGAGGAGTTCTAGTTCTTCACTGTAATTAACTGTTTGTAAACCTTATCTTTCATTTCATTAGACTGTAATCCTGTATTGCAGAGGCCCTTTTTCCCCCTGTATATTTGAAATTTCACTGATCAGTCTGATCTTTCATTTCTCCCATAGTATGAGTACCTAAAAGATGCTATAATCCAAAAAATAAGGCAACTGCTGGTCTTCAAGTTATAACAAAAATCTTGCAGCCTTGGGAGAAGGAGAAAAAGTACAGAGGAGCATAAATATCCCTTCTGGCATGTTCAAAAACTGAAGCCACCAGTGTGAAGAGAAACTCTAAATCGTTTTTCCAAAAGATTCTTTGCATAAAAGATTTCAAATGTTTACAGGTAGAAATATTGTAAAATGAAAAACAAACTATACAGCAGTGAAACTGGCAAATTCTGTGCTTGGAAAATCATTGCTATTTTAAATTCCTGATTTTATATAGCATTGAGATTGCAAAATAGCTATGGTAACAGATATAAATTACTCCACTGGAAGAAATGTAATTCTTGTTTAAATAGTGGTCTGCGTGACCAGCTATTGATATTTGTATTGGCTAAGTTTTTAAGATTGGTTGTGGAGAGACATACTGCAGTGAAAACATATTCCACAAAACAGTTTTAGCTGGAACTACACTTTGCTGTGCTGTATATTGAAGATTGGGACCCACATTCTGGAGTATCCAAGAAGTTTCATTGTTATTAATTTTCAAAATGCTGAAAGAGTGCTAGAGGACTGCAAGTTTAAATCAATTATTTAAATGAACATTATCAAGATTGTCACTGAGCAATCCTTCTGTGGATATTATTTATGCTATATAGGTTCATGACCAAAATTATTAGCCAGAGAATGTAGGTTTCACCCAGGTGATCTGCTGCTAACTTCGTAGAGAATTTTCATAGAAGCTTAGACTACCAGGTTGGAAGAGGGATCATCAAGAATCATCTGGTCCAGCCTTTCTTAGCAAAAGCATGGTCTAGACAAGACGGCCCAGCATCATGTCAAGGTGAATCTTTAAGTGTCCAATGTTGGGGAATGCATCGCTTCCCTGGGGAGATCATTCCAGTGGCTCATTGTTCTCATTGTGAAAAAAATTTCCTCTTGTGTCCAATTGGAATCTCCCCTGGAGTAACTGGTACCCATTATTCCTCATCCTTTCCTTGTGACCCCATGTAAAAAGGGAGTCTCCATCATCTTTGTAGCCGCCCTTTAAATACTGGAACATGCTGATAAGGTCTCCTCAAAACCTTCTTTTCTCAAGGCTGAACAAACCCAATTCTCTTGGCCTTTCTTCATATGGTAGGCTTCCTTTGTTCATCTCTGTGGCCCTTCTCTAAACCCTCTCCTCTGCATCTTTTTTGTGTAGTGGGGACCAAAACCGAACACAGTGTTCCAGGTGTGGCCTAACAAGCACTGGCATAATCACTTTGTTTATGATGCCCTTGTTGATGCGATCCAGCATCCTGTTGGCTTTCTTTGCCACAGGAACACACTGTTCACTCATACTGATCTTGTTTTCCAGCAGGACTGCCAGGTCCCTTTCCACAGAGCTGCTCCCCAGCTTGGTAGATCCCAGCCTGTGCTTCACTACACTTGTCCCTGTTGGACTTCATAAAGTTCTTGTTAGCCTATCTTCCAGCCTATCCAGGTCTTCCTGCAGGGTGGCTCTCCCTTTCAAAGTGTTTTATTCCCCTCTCAGTTTGCTTATCATCAGCAAACTTCGTCAGGGTAGACTTGATACCATCATCCAGATCAATTATGAAGATATTAAACAGCATTGGGCCCAGTGTTGATCCCTGAGGAACCCCACTTGTGACAGGATGCCAGTTTGAAAAGGACCTATTTACCACCAGCCTGTGGGTGCGGCCTGTCAGTGAGTCCCCCAGCCACCGCACAGACCACTTGACTAGCCCATAAGGCATCAATCTCTCTAGCAGGAGGCTGTGGGAAACTCTACTGAAAGCCTTGGAGAGATCCAGGTAGACAGTGTCCACAGCTCGCCCCACATCAACTCAGCAGGTTACATTGTTGTAGAAGGCAATCAGGTTTGCCAAGCACAATTTGCCCTTGGTGAATCTGTGCTGCCTTTTCCGATCGTATGCTTCATTTGACTTGTGATAGCCCGCAGAGGGAGGTTCTGTTCCATAGCTTTCCCAGGGACTGAAGTAAGATTGATGGGACCAACTTCCTGGATTCTTCTTCAAAGCTTTCTTGTAGATGGGGGCGACATTAGTCTTCTTCCAGTCTTCTGGGATGTTCCCAAGTCTCCACATCTTATCAAAGATTATGGAGAGCAGCCTTGCAACGACGTCAACCAGCTCTCTTAACACCCTCGGGTGGATTGTCAGGGCCCATCGATCTGTAGGGGTCAAACCCTTTTCTGGGTCTGTGTTTGCATCAGCCTGGATTTTTTTCTCAAGGCCTGGGGCCCAACAGTGCTGCATAATTTTGCTTGCATAAAGTCTATGGAATTAGACTGATTTTAAAAAGTCTTCTTTTGAAGCAATTTTACTATTTCTTCACTCTGAGTTGAGGAACTAAAGTTGTTAGTCTGCCGTTAATTAACTGCCACAGGTAAGGGATGATTTTAGACCTTTATCTTCCATTTGATGTTCACATTATACCTTTAAACTAATTAGCTTTTAGTTCATGCCTGGCCAGGAAATTGTGATGTTCCCTTAGAATATGGATGATTTCACTGCTTTTTGAGGTTTTGCACCTAGAGATGGAATTATTGCAGTATATCCATCAACTTTGGGGTAGGGCATCCTCCTAGAAACATGTGACTGCCGTGTGCCTTTGCTGTGGTTCCCGTTTGGCTTTGGCTGGCAGTGAAACTGAATCTCGTGATCTATAATTGACTGAGGGATGGGATTTACTACCTCTCTGCTGCTGAAGTGAACGCTGATAGAGCCTTTCATTTTGAAAGGCTCAAGAATTCAACCATGTTCCTGATCTTTGAACTGAAATACCATGAAATAAATTATTTTGGGGTCATACTGCAAGGCATATTTGAAGAGGCAGTGTCTGTATTTCTGTAAATCGGCCTAATTCCTATAAAGCAGATTTAAATGCTGTAAATATTTTAAAAATTGTTCATGCAATAAATTAATGATTTTATGTTTCCTAGATTTAGTATTTATTAGTTTTCTTCTAAACAATTTTGAAATAGAAGGATGAATACAAACTAATCTTCTCTTTCTTTCTTAGATATCCAGTATCTGCCGGGCAGCAGTACATGCTGGTGTGGTCCGCAACCAGGGTGGTTATGTTGATGTTATGCCAGTAGACAAAAGAAAGGTGTACGTTGCTTCCTTTCAAAATGGGATATATTCAGAAAGGTACAGAGCCCAGTTTCAAAGATTACACTTTACACTTCATCTCGATAAGATTTACAACATCTTACATTGTGTCTGTTTGTACCTGGGGCAATGCTAGAAACCAAACAAGTAGGCCAACATGGGTGATTTACAGAGCTTGTGTAACAGCTGGGGTGACTTTGGAGAAGCTGTGGTACCAGAGCTGCCTGCCTCCTCTAAGCTCATAACTCATTACTCTAAAAAGCTGCTTAGGAAATAAAGTAACCCTCTTGTTTACTTTTTTGGTTCTGTTGCAACTAACACAATATTCGATAAGAAAAGTGCCTTTGCTTTCTTTTTTTCTTTTTTCATTAACATAATTAATTTGTTCTGTCTAAGTTAGAGGATCTACGATAGATGAGTACTAGTAGCTGATGCAGGTTCATTACTTCATGATGAAATGTTCATTACATGGAATTTAACCAGTGAGCCTGGATTATAAATAATATTCATGACCTCTAAAATTCACAATCATTAAAACTTTTTTTAATGATTTGCCTGTTTTTAAGTGTTTTTCTGAAAGATATGGAGATGCTGTGAAATTTCATTTAGTTGTATTCAGTGTGTTCATACATTCTATGATGATAACGCGTGGCTGTGTGTTGCAGATTAATTTCTGAAAGAGTTCTCCAGGTTCTAAAGAAAGAAAGAGAAATTAGCCTAAAAAATAATTTTTTGCCAGTCCTATAAAGCTAAGAATGATTGTTACCTCTAAAACTGTAGGCTTTCCAAGAAATTTGTGGGGGAAAAACACGAAGTTTTTTAGAAAAACTTGGAAGTAGGAAAAGCTAGAGTATTTTTTATTGCTTTTAATTGGGGGTGGGGCAATGTCTTGCCTCTTGCCCACAAACCTGGAAATTCATAAAATACAAATTTCTTTTGCTTAGTGGGTGTCTTAATTTATATATTCTTATCTTTTCCCCATGACCATCCAATTCCCTCAGAAAGAGTGCTTTCTTACTGACACTTTTGTTCTCCATATAAATCTCCTCACCGATTAGAGATGTAGCAAGGAAAAGTGTTGTAAATTTAATCATTATTTGCACTTTACCGTCTTGGTAAAGTTTGGAAGGTCAGTGGTTCCCAGATAGACCTTAGACAAGGTTTGAAAAAGAGAAAACAATATCATTAAATATGATATGCTATTTCAGGCTACAAGACACAAATATATATTCTAACAAAATTTCATTGCAGTTGGGTATTTTTGTTTCATGTCTTTTGAAGTCAGATATTTATCCATTAAGAAGGAATTTCCTTTGGTTTTATAAAATTTAATTCTCTTAGAAATCTATTCTTCAGCCTATAAGCAACTAACAAACAAGTGACCTCATAGGTCTACAAGTTCTCTCCGAATGTAGCTATTAGAATACTGAGCATAAGATGCATGTTTTCTCTTTTTCCTAAAACCTTTTTTAGTGTTTTGCTTCAGTGGAATTCTGTTCTTTAAACCAGAATCCCTCCTCACAAAGGATTAATTGAATTTTTTTGTGTTATGATTTGTTCCTAATAAGCTGCTTGAAAGAATAATTAATCTGAAATTCATGTAATTTTTATTTGTAACAGTTTTTTTCAAATTATTAGATAGCTACGATTACAACTTAGTCACAGGATGATAAAATTGTATTTAAAAGTTCAAAAAAGTTGTCATTGGAATGTTGCAGTCTTAAAAATAACATCAAGAATGTTTTTATCTTTCAGTTTACAGAATCCTCCAGGAAGCAAGGCATTCAGAGTATTTGCTGTTGTTTGAGTCGAGCAAGTAAAATGTAAAACAGGCAAGTGAAACCAGAGCACTTGGAAGAGAATATTAAAGCCAATTTCTTATAATTCCTAAAATTTGTATAAAGCTGTAACTTTATTGTACAGAAGATGTATACTGCTTTCCACCAAAAAGTTTAAGTTACATATATATCTTAATGAAAAAATCTGTAAAGGTAAACATGGGAGAAAAATTCATTTGAAAATCTATAATGATATATAACAATATTTTGAATCCTGTGTTAAATATTGCTATATTTTCTTAGCAGTTACTCCTATACAGTTAATTCAAAGCTCACGAATGTTCTTTGTTTTCTTCATCTGAACATATTATTGTATGGTGCTTTATATATGCCACTAACAGTAATCTTAAAACTATACCATAGGGAGGCCTGAATTTTTATTTCCAGTGTACATTAAAGAAGCCATCCTAATAATTCAATATAATAAACCATGCCTTAAAGTAAAATAAATATATATATAACTTTGATGATTTACAGTAGCATTAGCCATGCAAACATTAATGAAGAGCTAGACTGTTTTCAATTTCACACTAATCATAACAAGTGCAAATACCTGTTTTGAAATAAAATGGAAAATATAAAACGTAGGGAAATCCTGGGTCATATTAGCATGTTTTCCTCTAAAGAAATATTTTTAAGAGACTGGGCCATTCATGTTTATTATTTTTAAATATGTTAATAAAATGTTTATTGGTTGCTGCTAAGCTCTTTTGTTTGAATAACCAATTCATTGGCCCAGTCCTTCACAGACATTCAGCTATCTTGGGATGGGTGAGTGAGAGAGAGACATATAACCTTGAAGGACCTGAGAAAATTGTTATATTGAGAAGTGGAGTAACATGATTTATGGAATAAGCCGTCAGTTCTGCAATACAGTTCTGTACATATACATGCTTTAATTTTTCCATGTGGCTCCTTCAATTTATCTAAATTGGGTTTCAGCAAAAATGTAGAATTGTACACACACATAAAAATTTGCAAGCTTGAGGCCTTAAGCTGTACATGTTATCCGTATACTATACATTAATATGAGGGTAAATGTTCAAACAAACCTTAAAGAAAATGGTAACAAAGGCTAACTTGCTCCTCATGACCTGCAAATACTCCTGCAGGCCAGGAAGTATAGTGGTACGGAGCCCAGTGACAAGTATGTCATTTGTTGCTTCACCATTTTTAAAAATTCATTTATGGTGAACAGCCTTGTGCATTAATTTTACCGTATTATGGTATATGAAGAACATGTAGTGGTGATACTATGTTTCTTTCTATGAAAAGTGTATTGGTGCTTTAAGACTGAAAAGCTGTTAAACTTTATTTTTGGTATATTTTGTTTCTGTTGTTGAATTTATTTCATTCCAACCTGTAAACTTATTCATATTCTTCATATTTCAGAATACTATATTCTGCCTTCTGTTTTGCTACATGTACTACCTCATGTAGTTAGGCAAGCTTTGTTAGTTTTTTTTAATCTGTTTTGAATAAAATGAATTTACATAGTAAAAGTACCTTTGACAGCCTTTTTTTTTTTTTTTTTTAAATTGTTTGTCCTGCCTCAAGATGTTAAAAATACCATTTACCCAAAACTTACTGGGTTTTTTTCTGGCCTAACCGGTGCAAGTGTAGTATCAAGCAGATATAGTAGATACAGTCCCAGGTCCCATAAATCCCAGTCCCAAAAGCTCTAAAGGCAACTGAGGTACACAACTTCCATTAACTGGATTCGGAGTTTCATGGATAAATCATCTGGTCTTTTTTCCAAGTTTTGACCAGGATCTGTGGGAACAGGAAGTGATTATAAAAGAGCCACCACCTTTTATTTAGTCAAACTCTTTGCTGTTGTGGTAAGTGTTTCTACTGCGAATGCTCCTAGCTACATTTCTTGGGAACAAGCAGGTTTTTATATTACACGTCCTTTTTTTGCCTTGTAAGACTAATGGTCAACTTGGGAGTTCCATTTGGGAAATCTATTTAATTGATGAGGGAGACAAAAAGTCTTTGCTGTATAACCCCCTGTTTTTTTGCAGGGGGCCATTGAAAGAAGCTTTAGACAGATTTTGCAATACTGGCATTAGCTATTTTTCACAGCTGAAACCGAAGTGCAAGTAGACTTTGACTGTGATGGGACTCCAAGTCACTCAAAGGCTTGAGATAGGCTTGCACTGCCCTTTCTTAAAAGCACCAAAGTTAGTAACACAGAAGGGCCTTGCAATAGCTACAGTTGGGGTTATCAGAACATAAAATAGAGTAAGGACACACAGAACTGCTGAGGGAGACGTTGGAAACAAAACGGTGTGAGTACAACCGTTGTGTCCCTTTCCACACAGGTGGGATGCTTTCCTGCAGCCCAGCCTTGCCATCCCTCAGCTCTGCCTGCCCATGGTCCCCAGCAGTTGCCTCGGGAGCTCAGGGGAAGCCTTTTGAGTGCTGCAGAGCCTGGGCAGTAAGTGAGGAGCTCCCTGCGCTGCTGATCAGGCAGCAGTGTGCACCCCTTCCTTTAGGCAGTGAGGGAGAGCAGCCTGGGATGAGGGAGAGAACAAGACAGACACACCTGTAGTCATAACCACAATTTCCTCACTTGGGGTGGATGGGTGATTGGAGTCCTCTGGGGAAACACAGTTGCCACACCGGATTTCTGCCTTTTTCCTCCATTTGTTCCTGATGTCTTTGTTCTTCTGCCTATCTTTGCTTCCTCTCCTCTCTCATGCGTAAAGTCCAAGCTACATTGGCTGGGAGTTCCTGTGCAAGGGGGCAGGGGTGGACCCTTGGTGCCATAACAACATAGTTAATGCTTGGTGGGAGGACAGGGAGGGTCTATGTCCACTTTGTGTGTGAATTTTTGCTGTGAGCAGCTTTACTAACAAATACAGTCACAAGAAGGAGGTAACTCTTTCTTCTCACATCTGTGCCACAAAATTTGTTGCTTTTCCACATGCAATAGTTATATCCTGTTATAAATATTCCAGCCAACATTGACTTTTTGAGAAATTCTGTGTTTAAGTAAAGAGTCAATGAGTAGACATTTCCAAGCAGTTTTAGAGTGGAGCTGCACATGAATATTTTTGTCTGCACCAGAAGCAACCTTATGCCAGCTGGTCAGAACTAATTCACAGAAAGCCCAAATGGGTAACTAGCAGTATCAGAAAACTGGTTGTGGGCAAATGAAAACATACAGAAGAAAGTCAGCTTTTTAAATGCTAAAGAACTGTTTGGTTAACTGAGCAGTTTCAAAGTTATGTTCTCAACCTGAAATAAGGAAGAGGGATAATCAGTAGCAAAGTAAAGATTAACTCACGCTATTCATAATATTTAGCTTACTTCCCAGGAAAGACCTATGAGTAGTCAACAAGAATTATTGCAACTGATACATAACAATCCTCTGGAAAAAAAAAAAACACACCCAAAAAAACCAACACTGTTTCAGTACGTTGCTATCTGCCATTTATAAATTTGAAAGGGCTAAAATAAATGTAACCATACTAAAACAGTAGGCCCTTAAAAGCGTATGTGAAATAAGATAGAATACATATGAACCTTTTCCCATGATTCTGTGGTATTTCCCATTAGGACTTCCTCCATGAGGAATCTTTTCAAAAGAAATCATTTGGAGAGGAGTCAAGTATTTGTCAAGCATCATTCACTTGCCTGCTCACTTTTCAGTAAGGATCAATTTAGGCATTTCTCTGCTGTGCTCCATCCCTTCGAGCTGGAGTAGCTAATTTAGTAACTAAACAAGAGTTAGTATGAAAAAAGTGGTCAGATCCAAATAGATCATTCTTTAACCGTCTCTCACCGTTTTCATAGCTATATGAGGATGCTTTAGTTCTAGGGAACTTGGGACTCATATTAATGCAAGCAGGCAGCTCATAGTAGTAGGTGGACATAAACTAAGGAAACTAAGAAACATTTCCTCAACTTTGTGGATACTGAGGAATTTTAGAAAGTTTACAGACTTCCTTGTGTCTCATTTCTGCATAGGGGAAAGTCTGATCTAGAAATTATACACAAAGTATTTTTGGAATCAAGCCTGAAACACAGGTTGGGATAATGTCTGTAAGTTTAGAGGTTTTTAACTGATGAAGTGCTCAGTTTTAAGTTTTATGTAAATGTCAAGACTGTAGCTGTCTGTAGATTCTCAGTGGATTTAAAAGAAGAAAAGTAACATCAGCTTTTTTGTGTGTATTGATACATATGCTCAGGAAAATGCATGGCACTTTACTTCATATGGGAGAGATGTAACCACGTTACTCACATAAACAGTGTCTTCTGTGTGGCAATTGCTTTTGAAGTTTGTTTTGAATTTGGCTTAAAACTCAGATAACCCAGCTTCCTCTGAATACACAAGGGAAGGTTTATTTCCTGCAATTTCTGTAGTCATACAAAGGTCAGATTTAGAAATGTAAATATTTGGAAATTACAAAGATTATTCATACAGTGCAACATTCTGTTTGGAAATTTATATAAATACTGTATGAAATACTGTACTGTCACACTTCTATGTCTTAAGGCTTTTTATAGGATCTGTGGAACTCTAGGGAATTATACAAGGAATGAAATCCTGAAGAGTTTTGTTTCATTCAGTGTATAATATGCATCTAACAGAGCTTTAGATATACTAATGATACCATACATTAGTATTCAGAAAATGATTTTATGAAGACATGCACTATGCATATAGGAAAGAAGCCATGCTGTCAGTCCTAGCATTAGCCTGTCTTTGCTGTCAGGAATAAATGATGGAAATAGTATTTTATATATAGTTACTGTTGATGTTATTGATATCATTGCTATTAAATTAGAAATCCTTGTCATGTGCTAGGAGGCTGTGAAAATACAATAAAATGTGATTTCTGCTCCATGTTAACATAGGATGATAATGTGACAGCTGAAATTTGCCATCAGCTGCTCAATGATCTGTGTTAAATGTCTTGTTCGCCTTAGCCTGTTTGCTAGGAGTCAGATGCCTACATCATTAAACCATCATAGCACTCTACAAAAAGTACTAATAACGAGTCTTAAATGTTCAGAAGCTAGCAAAAGGCCCCCAGTCAGACCAGCTCAATGTAATAAGGCACAGCAAAGTACAAGAGACCAAAGGAGGAAAATAATGAACATGCAACCAAAACAGCCAGTCATGGTGCTCCATGTCTTACTATCCACACTGATTTCCGCAATAATTACCCTAAGTATTCAATTCAGTATCTGTCCCCAGTGCTGTATCCAATATTGTTTCGTCTTTACTAGCAACGGGGTGAGTGTCTGAAGGCTAGCAGTGAAGTTGGTTAAGAACTGAGATACACTGGCCAAACAACATGAAGAAGTTTGCAATGCTTTATCTTTTAATAGGCACACAAAAGACTTCAGTTGCCAATGGCAATAAGTCTTGGGCTTTTAAATTCACTAATTTAGTTTAAAGCATAAGCATTATATCAAAATAAAAATGTCACCACATCCTAACTTTTTAGTAAGAAATTCAGTTGTTCAAAGAACTCCCATTTATTTCAGCTGAACAAATTTCTCTAGCTAACAGCAGCAATATTAGCAATAATGTCTTTGAAACTGTATTTAATATAAACACTGCTTTGTAGTTTAACAAACTTTATTTGATGTGTTTGCAGTTATTTCTGAATGAATACTGTTTATTAATATATCCTTATTAGGAGTATCATCGTAGAGTAGTTACAAGAACTTGCATTAGATTTGCTTCCAAAAGCTGAGAAACTCTTAAGAATTTGTAGTAATACTAATTATTTTTAGGATGCTCAAGAAGCAAAAATCACTAGGAGGTAGTAGCACTTCCAAATTTAACCTACAGT
This sequence comes from Eurypyga helias, assembly GCF_000690775.1. Taxonomy (NCBI): domain Eukaryota; kingdom Metazoa; phylum Chordata; class Aves; order Eurypygiformes; family Eurypygidae; genus Eurypyga; species Eurypyga helias. Next base: position 10,399 of record NW_010239018.1, on the reverse strand, counting down.
TTGAAAAACAAGTACTTCAGTTGCTTAATTATTCATTTAGGCTTGTTTATATGCAATATAAATAGCAAACTGGCTTTGACTTCTCATAAGTTTTTGCTACCGTACATCCCGAAGATAAATTGGAAACAATTACTAAATAAATCTCCCTGTAGTCAGTTCAATCTTCATTCCTTTTTTATCTGTTGAAATCCATCTGTTTCTTGTTGGTGGTTGCTGGTTTTTTTTACTACTGAAGGATCATGCCTTCTGGATAAGCATTTCTTCTATTGTGTCAGAACAACTCCAAGACCTTTGGGGCTGCAGGCTGCATTAAGCACAGAAACAGCAATCATTTTATGCAAAAGGACTTAGTCTCAGATTTTGGATTTAGCCCACTTGACTACACAAAGAAGTACATTGTATGAATTGATTTAGTGCTTGCTGTACTGGGGGTGATAGTCCTACTCCAGTACAGCTATAACTGAGCCAAGGAATAGTTTTGTGAAATGCTCTGAGCCCCTCTCTCTTATCCAGTAACATTTATGGGGTAAATTAGCATTTTTTGCATTTTTAAATAAAAGGAATAACTAGTCAGATGTGTTTGGTGGCTTTCTGATAAAGACTTGCCCTTCTGTGACTGGTTGAGGGTTTAAACATGTTATATTGAACATATTCAATGATGCACAGATCATGCAGATGCAGTAATTTTTTTGCTTGGCACTAATGTTAAAACAGTTTCTATTCAGCAGCTTCTGCTCCAGCATCTTCAAAGCCCACACAATTTTAGAACAGTTTTCTAAAAGTTACAAGCAATTATTTTTTGATCTGTTATTTTTTTTTAAATATGTAAAGATTTGTCCTAGAAATGAGGAAGTCACACCTTGAATGAGATGTACGGTTGCATCTGCTACACAATAAATATATTGTTCTTTGATTTAGGATTTCTTTTCTGCTAATCCTTCAGTTCAGCTTGTAGTTTTCTTTATAGTCCCTGGATAAGTAGTCCAATCGAAACACCTGAAATGTACTTGAGGAAAACCACCATCTCACATCTGTACAGCACATAAACAACGACTCAGAATCATTCCTATAAAAATTGTAGTCTGTGACTCCCGAAAAAGCTGAGTTTCCAACGCAGCTACTTATTCAGTACTAGACAAAAGCATAGGCAAGGGACTCAATGCCTCTTGCAATATATTGAATAAGTTAACATCCGTAGTCTGTCAGAGAATCACACTTTAAGAAGAAAGGTGAGACTAATTTGCAGCTGAAGGCTAGAATAGCTGAGGTCGCAGAGAATATGAGAAATGCCTCTTACGGGAAAGCAGGGCACACTGATATATTAGGAGACAAATTTACGTGCCTGTATCGCATGATCCATGAGTAGAACTGGTAAATGCTATTACAATACAAAGAATAAATCAATAGAGATTGATTTCAGTACTTTAAAACTGTCTGGTTACTATCCCAAACCAAATAACCTTCAAATAATTTTTCAAAGCTCATTGTTTTTCTTCTGTGTATAAAAATAAGCAATGACCGATATCAGGGGAGTGAGAAGGAGTGTTTGTCTGTAGTTTGACTGGTAGGTGGATAAGAGCTCACTGAGGTATACTGCTGCATGAAAATCAGATGCAAATTTTGAGGTTCATTGACAAGCACCCAAACACTTTGTAAACAGTTTTCTGTTTACAGTAAGCTTTGTTCTTTGTGCAAACAAATCACTTAAATGGGTGTCCACATGAGTCACATTTACCTGTTTTGTAGAACTGGCAGGGGAAACTGATTTGCAAATATGGCTCTACAGTTATTTAGTGATAACTTTAAGGTGAAATAATAAATATTCCTCATTGTATTACAGAAATACAACTTTATGCCTTGAAACTGCACCTAATACAGAGCTACACCTCTCAGTATCCTCCGGTGAAGTAACTATTTGGGAACTCGTACCTTTTAGAACTGCTCTGAGTCTGGAGATGATGGATCATGAAAGTCAGATTCTTCAGAAAAGTATTCACTGAGCAGAAGAAAGGATGGAAGATGGGTTGTTTTATAATTTTGCCATAGAAGGTTTCCCAAATTGCTTAAATTAGTTAGCAAGTACGTCTTATGATGTCTTCTGAACAATCATGAAGCTTCTCTCAATTTTTATAACTAGATATTTAATTATTTAAATTTGCAGATATAAAGGTGCCAACCCATAATTTTATCCTGAATGAATTCCTAAAAACTTAAAATAGAATTTAAATTTCTGTAGTCTTTTCAATTCAAAACTCTTCATTTTGCTTGTTCTTTCCAATCTGTACTTCACTGTGTAGCTCTACTAGTTCATTTAACAGCAATATGCTCCCGACATACAAATTCCTAGACAGCAATGTGTTAGGAGTTAAAACACAGAGAATATTAATTGGTAAAAAAGTTATTAAAGATGCAATAATATGTGGGTTACCCTTATAGAGGAAGAAAGATAATCTGCTCATGAGGAATGTAGTTTGTGTCCCCAAAAAGCCAATGTATAGGAAATAGATTATTTCAATTTACTGACTGAGTGGTATGTATTAGCTGAAAGACTTGTTATTCAGTACAACTTCTGGGTTTGACCCTGGAGTTACTAAAAGTATTTGCACAGTTGAAGTTGCTACCCAACTCTCATAACTCATGCCTAGTGACAGAAGTAACTGAGAAATAGAGGCAGTGTCTCTGCTCCCACCTAACCCAGCTGCTTTGAGTCTCAGCAAGAGCATAAATGCCTCTTTTCCTTCCTAGTCAAAGGTGGGAGTTACAAAGAAAGAGAAAATCTTGAGAGGATGTCTGTGGTGATACTGCACTGCACAGCGGGGCTGGAGGGATGGCAGGCTCCTTGCAGGGCTCTGTCACTGGAAATGCTCATGTGAAATCAGAGAGGAGAGGGAGGGAGGGAGTCCTGCCGTACCATGAGCATGTACAGGGAAGTGTGATAACGAAGGCATCTTCAGCACAGTAACAATACTGACAACAGGTTTTGTGCACAAGGAAATTTAACACACTTTATTATGAAGCAGTCAAGCTGTTTATTGTTAGATATAATGCTGCAAATTTATTAAATGAAAGTTTGGGTTATCTTTTCAGTTACACTCATGTAAATCATTTAACAATATAATCTCACCAATATCTATGATGCTCCTCAAAAACTGGGGTAAGGATAGCTTTGCTTTTCCTAATTATAAGAATACTTCTGATAGAAAGTATTTTCACCAAATTATGACATCACCATAACATCTCAGCTATGTCAGCGCTTCAAATATTTTTAGTGGAAGAAGGATCACACATGCCTGTTCTGAATAATGTCTTATGTTGGTACAAGGTGCTTCAGTAAGAAGAGACCTTTATAAAAAAATAGCTAATTCATTTCACTGGGATATTCAAGTGTAGGGTGATCACAGAGTTGCAGAATGGCTGGGGTTGGAAGGGACCTCTGGAGATCAAGATTGAGCAGGACCAGCTAGAGCAGGCTGCTCAAGATCATGTCCAGACAGCTTTTAATATTGCCAAAGATGGAGACTCCACCTCTCTGGGCAACCTGTGCCAGTGCTCAGTCACCCTCACAGTAAAAATGTGTTCCCTGCTTTTCAGACATACTCTCCTGTGTTTCAGGTTGTGCCCATTGTCTCTGGTGCTGTCATTGGGCATCACTGAAAAGAGCCTGGCTTTTTCCTCTCTGCACCCTCCCTTCAGGCGTTTATAGGCATTGGTGAGATCTCCCTGAGCCTTCTCTTCTCCAGGATGAATAGTCCCAACTCTCTCAGCCTTTCCTCACAGAAGAGATGCTCCAGTGCCTTAATCATTTTTGTAGCCCTTCACTGGACTGTCTTCCCTATTTCCTTGTCTCTCCTATACTGGAGATCCCAGAACTGGACCCAGCACACAGGGTATGGCCTCAGAAGTGCTGAGTAGAGGTGCAGGATCACCTCCCTCAGCCTGTTGGCAATAATTTGTCTAAGGAAGCCCAGGATACCCTTAGCGTGTTTTGCCTCAAGGGCACATGGCTGGCTCAGGTTCCACTTGGTTCACCAGGTACCCTGAGTCCTTGTCTTCTAAGCTTCTTTCCAGCTGGGTGGCCCCCAGCATGTATTGGTGCATGAGGTTGTTCCTCTTCAGTTGCAGGATTTTGCACTTCTTGTTGAACTTTCTGTCAGACCATTCCTTCAGACTGTTGAGGACCCTATGCATGGAAGCATGACCTTCTGGCATCTCAGCCACTCCTCCCAGTTTTGTGTCAGAAAATTTGCTGAAGGTACACTACCCCTTCTGGGGCTTGGACCCAGTATAGATCTCTGAGTACACTGCTTGTTACTGCCCTCCAACTAGACTTTGTGCTACTGCTCATCACTCTCTGGGTGTGGCCATTCAGGCAGTTTGTAATCTACTTCACTGTCTACTCATCTCTCTGAGGATCTCAAGGGAGACAGTGTTGATCTATTGACAGGAAGTATCCTCTTTATGCCTTGCTTCTGACTAGGCTGCAAATAATCTGCTCAGTGGCTGAAGGATCAGGAAATTTAATGAAGGGATTAGTAGATGTTTCTCATTCTTTAGGTGGGGGCAGTCTACAGACACCAATGGACACCCTTTTTGATATTTTACTGCAGTCATATTTTTATATTATTCTCCATAAAAATAACTTTCAGTCTCATCACGATGGGTATATGCCTGTGATCTTCATCTAGCTCTAAACGATGTCCAAAATTTACACTGCCAGGAGCCCAAAAATCCCACCTGAGAACATATTCTTTACAAAATGGGACAGTCTGCTGAAAGGGATGACTGCTTTTGCTATTACAGGTGGGTGTTATTCAGTCTTGTAGTTACTGGCAGACCTCTTCTGACCTAAAGTATTGTATCAGTATATTCATGCCTATTTACACCAGCTGAAGGCTCAGCTCACAAGATTTAATGTAAAAGTGGGAGGCCTTGCAGTACCACAAGATAAGATAATACTCTGGAAAAAGCAGATCTTTTTTACATTAGCTCCATAAAAAAAACAGAGACATTATAGTGTGATGAATCAACTGATGTCAGAAAATGTTCTTTGATTTTACTGGAACAGTTCTATGTGGAACAGAAGAATTGTTCAGGGTTAGAAATATTTGAGGAAGTGGCATGAATTATAGAACATGCAAAACAATGGGAGATTATTTCAGAGGAAAAAAATGCTAACAAGGAAGTATATGGATTATTCATAATACTTCTCTTGGAGGCAGATCATTTGCTTCTCTATAGCATAAGAATGGCTGCTCTCATTTTACTTTAAACAGCTGAGTAGGACTATTTATAATTCCAGGAGTAGGATTAGTCTTCTCAGATCTTGTTACTTTCCGTCCACTGCACACATTTTCTCAAATAGTTTTATCCCCATATGTCTTTTCATAGAATCATAGAATCACAGGATGGTTTGGGTTGGAAGGGACCTTAAAGACCATCTAGCTCCAACCCCCCTGCCATTGGC
>NW_010239018.1:0-4607 GCF_000690775.1 Eurypyga helias | reverse complement strand
CAACTCTCTCAGCCTGTCCCCATAGCAGAGGTGCTCCAGCCCTCTGATCATCTTCGTGGCCTCCTCTGGACTCGCTCCAACTAGTCTATATCCTTCTGATGTTGAGGGACCCAGAACTGGACTCACTCCAAGTAAGGTCTCACAAGAGCAGAGAGGGGTCAAATCCCCTCCCTCAACCTGCTGCCCACACTTTTGATACAGCCCAGGATACGGTTGGTTTTCTGGGCTGCCAGCACACACTGCCGGCTCATGTTCAGCTTTTCATCCACCAGTACCCCAAGTCCTTCTCCTCAGGGCTGCTTTTTATCTATTCTCCCCCCAGCCTGTACTTTATTGGGGATTGCCCCAACCCAGGTGCAGGACCTTGCACACTTTTTGGTGTGATATGCTATAATTCAGTTGGTTATATCCCTTTGGATGCCAGATATTTCCACAGCAAGCCAACTAATCTTGGTACCTCCTACTTCTGTGAATACCATTAGTACACCAAGACACAGGAAGGTCTTTTTCCAAGCAATGTAGAACTTATTTCACCAAAAGAAACAGAGCAGACATGGGAATGCCGTCATTGCAAGAGGCCTCTGTACCTAACAGTTGCCCTGAGTTTGGCATTCCCTGCCTTCTCATATGTAGGATGGTCTCAAACTTGGCATGCCTGAATACAGTTTCTTTGGCTTTCAGATAATCTCTGTGCCTGACACAGCTGACAACTCCCTTGACCTCTTTCTGCCAGGACAATTGTGCCCTGGCATAATGAATAGAGTTTATTGGTTTGAGGAAGGCAGATTTAGTAAAACAGAATCTGCTAAATTTACTGTCATGTGGAAGAAGCAACTTCCTATAATGACCCATTGTCCTAGCTGACTTTGACATCAATAGCTGCAACTTTTCTACCCTTGAAGCTTTTGCTTCATTTTCCACTTTGGCAAACAATATTATTCAAGAAAAACAGTGATTTTTAAAAGCTCAGACCAGATTTTCATCAGGCCAACTATCTTGACTTCAAGGGAAATTCCATAATTTACACATGCTGATGGTATAGCCTACATTCTTCAAAACCAAACAGAAAATAAACATTGGCAGAGCTTCTTAAGAGGACATCTATTTTGGATTCATAGTCTGTCACCTCCATAAAATTATACAACAGAGCATGCATGATTTCCCATTCCCATACTCATTTCCTGGTCAACAGCAAAAAATGGTAACACAGGATGAAAACAAGATTTTCTTTAAATTGATGGTATGTTAAAAAATTTACTACTATTGAAATAAATGTTTCATAAATACCTGGTTATACAATGGAGCATATCTCTTCCAGCATGATTTCAAGAAACAAAGAAGGAGAAAATTGGATTTGATGCATCGATGGGACAGAAACTCTAGCCTGCACCACGAAGCAATTTTACTGTCATTAATTTTCTTTGACTGTGTGAGACAAGCTCTTTTGGCAACCCCTGCAGAGCCCCCAGCACACAGCCTATTTATGCGGGCTAAATGCAGAGCCAGAATTTAACCTAAGCACAGTAAAAATTACGGAAAATGTAAAAACCAAGCTATTTAGAGCAGTCTCACACAAACTCATAGATACTTGTTTTTATAGGCATAAGGGGCTCGTGTTGAGTCAGTTCTAGATGATATTTTGCCTTGCCCAAAAGTGTCCCAAATCTTATGGGAGTTCTCTGATTTTTTCTCTGCATCTAGTGAATATTTATGAGGGCAGAACAAGGACCTCTTTAGTTTTGTGGATTTACTCTCTGCTATTATTAGGTAGAATATAGATTACATCCTATGATTATGTATGGCATTGCAAAACTTAAACCTCTCATCTTTACCATTTCTTCAGGACTACTGAGAGGGCAAAATATACCCTTCTTTTGTTTTCTGTTAATCAGGATAAAAATCCAGTGATGCAGATGTTCCAAAGTGAACCTTAGGCAAAAATGCTGGGGTTTTTTTATTAAATAAGAGGTCATATGTGTTTGATGGTATATCACAACCTCTACACTTAGGGACAAATTTTCTAGACTATAGGGTTAGAAGCTACAGGTGAGGACACAATAACAGAATAAAACTCCACCTAATGCAACTAGTCCTTTAGAAAATCTGTCCCTTGTAGAAGGCACTAGATGAGATCAGAAGTCTTTTGTCATTATGACAATCCTAGTCATAGAATCATAGAATCACAGAATGGTTTGGGTTGGAAGGCACCTTAAAGATCATCTAGTTCCAACCCCCCTGCCATGGGCAGGGACACCTTCCACTAGACCAGGTTGCTCAAAGCCTCATCCAGCCTGGCCTTGAAGACATCCAGGGATGGGACACCCACAGCTTCTCTGGGCAACCTGTTCCAGTGCCTCACCACCCTCTCTGTGAAGAACTTCTTCCTGATATCTAATCTAAACCTCCGCGCTTTCAATTTAAACTCGTTACCCCTTGTCCTGTCACTACAGACCCTTGTAAAAAGTCCTCTCCCAGCATCCTTGTAGGCCCCCTAGTCATTATAATGCATCCTTCTGGGAAAAAATAGCTACATCACATCATAAACACATTTAAACTGCAGTAAAGAAACTAATAATGGGATAGTTTCTCTGTATTTGGAGCATGGCAGAGAATTTGACTCGTATTTTTTTTATCTTGAAAAATAATCCTTTATTTTTTCATAATATACTTTGCTATTAATATAATTTCCTTCCCCCCACCCCCATTGTCTATTATTTTATTTCTTGCTTCATTTAGTGTTCAAACTTCTCCAGTGCTGCCATAATGAGATGAAAGACCTTCTTTAATACCCAAAATATACATACACATTAACTCATTGAACTTTCCTGACTATACTGGTGGTAACCTCTCCAGGAACTTGTCTCATGTTATTTAGCTGTGGCCTCCAAACCATTAAAAAATCTAATTAAGTGATCTGAACTTATTTTATTGTTCCTTTTGTTGGATTTTGTTTGTCTGTTTGTCTTGGTTTTCCCTCAAATGTTTTCCAGCACATCCTTTTAAATAATTCCCAGAATTATTCCTTCAAAAATGTAGTAAATTATATAGTTTTTGATTTCCGGTGAATTGATTTGCTGCTGCTCAAGACTCTTGCTGGACATTCGGAGCAGGATAACATGTCTTCTATTTCTACCTACCTTTCCCTTACTGGACTTGAAAAGTCGCTAAATAGTTACCTTTTTTACTGACTACTGAGATGAAAAACAGGAATTAGTAGGAAGACTGCAAAATATCTCTCTTTTTATGCCTTTCTTCTTTTTTTTTTTTTTTAAGCAGGAGGAACTTGTGAGAATGAATTCATTAAAGCAGTTTTCTTGAAGAGGTTGCAGTGTTTTGAGTCAAATGATGGACTAAGTGAGTCTGAAGTCTCCTTCAACATACTAGGAATTTAAAGCAGAAATTATTCTACATTTAAACTGAATTTCTTGTGGCTGGGTCAGATGCTTGTGATTAAATTTGCCAATTGTTCATACTATTTGCCTGTATGGGAACCCTTTTAAAACAAACCTGGCTTGTATTTTTGGGGGCAAAACTCAGTGGGATTCTGTACAATTCGCTTCAAGGAACCTCCACGTACTTTAGCTGGTCAGTCCTCCCTCATGTATCACATCCCTTTTTGTGCTATTATCAGAGGACTGATATCAGCCAGACAAAGTAATGTGAGTAAAGGAAAGGAGTTATTCTTGTATTTCTGCCTTCTGTGACATTGCCTGCTTCCACAGCATGCCCTGGAAAGACAAATGGGATTTATGGGAAGCTTGAGCTTAGATTTTTAGGCTGTCAAAAAGACAGTGCAGTTGCAAACAGGCTGCTGGGTACAGTTCATATGTAGCCTATTGATGTATGTCAGGGTATAAATATAGGCACTTAGGGCCTCATTTCACTTTGGGTAGGATGAGGCTTGTTTAATCATAATAATTCACATAATTGCAACAGTATTTGAGATTGGAAATTTATTTTGCTTCGCAATGCTGATCCTATTCTTAAAAGCAATACTTGAAACTGGTAGTTTTCATTTATCGATTCCTGCCAAGTTTCCTACTTTGATTTCTCATATCTGACAGTTGCCTTAAAATTTTGCTTTCTGAGTCATGTGAATTTGAAAATTCAGAGTTCATTACATGAAAAAAGTTACAACAAGAAGACATTGCATTAAAGATCTGCTCTTTTGGACACATGTAACGGATAGAAACCTAAGAGATGTTAAAGATCAATCTGCCCATTGAGGGTCTAATTTTTCTTTTCACACATAAATGTGTTTTGACATATTACTGACTTCACAGGAGTGAGAATGGTAAATTAGATCCTAGAAGTTCAACTAGAGATTCCTCCAATTAGGTCCTAGAAGTTCAACTAGAGATTCCTCCTTTATCACAAATGTTTCTATTTATTACTCAGAATATACCTATTATGTTTTATTTGGTTGGCTTGTCTATTTCATACTGGTGATGAAAATAATGTCAGAAAACTCCCTACATTATACATTAGTGAGAAAGCCTTATGGAACCCTAGATGGGGCAGAGCTATAGTGCACTCTACACATTTTGAGACATAAGACAAACCACAGAAAGTTCACAATCTAGGTTTTAAAAATAGAATCATAGAAT
>NW_010239017.1:0-3222 GCF_000690775.1 Eurypyga helias | reverse complement strand
CGGACTGGTCCAAGGGCTACTGCATCCCTTGTCTATGCCAAGGATGCACGGAGCCATCACCATGGAGTGCTTTGGGCACTCCTTCCCACCCAGGCTTATTTCAGCCTCCAGCACAGTCAGTTGTTGGATCCCCCAGTCTCAGCAGAATGCTGATGGGTTGTACCCCCTCTAGCTTGATGGCATGAGGGTATACTGCACACCCGTGTCCTCTAGACCTTTACAGTCCTGTGGCTCTGAGGTGCTAGGCCATCGAATCCACACAGTTCAGTGAACACGATTGTCCCTCTGCTCCACCTGGCTGGATGCAGGGCCCCTCTAATACTGACGTGCCTCACTCATATCTTGGAGGAGCAGACGATTGGTCAGGTCAGATCTTCCATCCCACTTGGATACAGGAGCAACAATTTTCTGGAAGGATCCCCACTAGTGAATTTTTTCCCTTTCAATTCACATACTCATTCCTCTAGCAGTGAGGTGGGTTTTCCATCCCAACTCCTCATGTCCTTTCTGTGGTCTCACAGGTAAAACCACAGGGTACCCCATGATGGATACCTGCTCTATTCCCTTCTTGGAGCAGAGGAACACTTTCTCCTGACAGCCAAGACACTGGCTCGTGCAGGTGGAGAGCAGAACATCTCTCTGAATTGCTTATACTCCGGGGACAGTCTCTCCACAGTTGAGACACAGGCCTGTACGGGGGAAGAGACACTTTCCTCATATTCCCAGAACTGCCAAACCAATTCACCCACTGCTGGTGCCTCATCCTCTTTCCATGTTACTGTTGCATGCACACTGTAAGCTTATGAGGATGGTGCACTCCATCTTAATTTCCACCACGTGGGTTGTGTGCATTGAACTTCATCTGGATCAGTGTGTGCCTGTGCATTGTTCAGGTCATGATAAACTATCTCCAGCACAGCCTGTTCCCTCAGGCACTGGATACCTTTCTCCATGGTGGTCTATTTGCTTGGGTGATGTGGCACACTTTCCTTAAAAGTATACCTTGTCCTTCACACTTGTCAGGAGTCGTCTGCAGAGGTTTATATTTTGTGTTCTTCTTCCAACTGCCTTGTCAGTGCCCCATTCTCCACCCAACTTGGTGTTCTCTGCAAACTGACTGAGGGAGAACTCAATCCCCTCATTCCAGATCAGTGATCAATATGTTAAACAAGACCAGCCCGAAGACTGAGCCCTGGGGGGCACCACTTGTGACCAGCCGCCAACCAGAATTCACTCCATTTACCACAACCCTCTGTACTCTGCCCTCCAGCCAATGTTTAACCCAGTCAAGAGTCCATCAGCCTAAGTCATGAGCTGCCAGCTTCTCCAGAAGATGCTGTGGGAGACCATGCCAAAGGCTTTCCTACAGCCCAGGTGACAACACCCAGAGCCTTCCCCTCATCCACCAGGTGGGTCACCCACTCATAGAAGGAGATCAGGGTGGTCAAGCAGGACCTGCCCTTCATGAACCCATGCTGGCTGGGCTCGATCCTCTAGTTGTCCTGCACTTGCCATGTGAGCTCACTCAAGATGAACAGCTCCAAAATCATCCCTGGTACCGAAATCAGGCTGACAGGGCTGTAGTTCCCCGGATCCTCCTTCCTGCCCTTCTTGTAGATGGGCGTCACACTGGCGAGTCTCCAGTCTCCCAGGACCTCCCCTGTTGACCAGGACTGCTGGTAAATGATGGAGAGTGGCTTGTCAACCTCCTTCACCAACTCCCTCAGCACCCTTGGATGAATCCCGTCCGGCCCCATGGACTTGTGAGTGTCCAGGTGCCATAGTAGGTCACTGACTGCTTCCTCCTGGATTATAGGGGATTTATTCTGCTCCCCATCCCTGTCTCCCAGCTCAGGGGGCTTGTAACTGCTCTGGCTATGACAAACTGAGCAAAGGCGGCATCCAGTACCTCAGCCTTTTCCTTGTCCTTTGGCACTACGTTTCTCTCCACATCCCATAAGGGATGGGGATTCCCGTTGACTCTCCTTTTGCTGCCAGTGTACTTGTAGAAACTGTTGTTGTTGTTTTCCACAGCAGTGGCCAGATTAAGTTCCTGTTGGGCTTTAGCCTTCCTAACTTTCTCCCTGCATGCCCTCACGAGATCCCTGTACTCTTCTTGCATTGCCTGCCCCTCCTTCCAGGAGTGGGGAACTCCCCTTTTCCCCTGTGTCCCAGCAAGAGCTCCCTGTCCAGCCGTGCCGGCCCTCTTCATGACGGTCCATCTTACGGCACACGGGGACAGCCCGCTCCTGCGCCTTGAAGCTTTTGGAAGGACAACCAGCCTTCCCGGACCCCTTTGTCCTTCAGGACAGTATCCCAAGGGACTCTCTCAACCAGTGTCCTAAACAGACCAAAATGCTGCGCACATCGGTGCACGTGCACGTGAGGTAGGCTCCTGACTGAGGTTCCAAGTCTGGCCTTCTGCTCCTCGGCTCATCTCTGGCCAGCCTGGTTTTATCCCTTTCCCCCTCCAACCTAGTTTAAAACCCTCCCAGTGAGCCCGGCCAGCTCCTGAGCGAGAGTCCTTTTCCTCTTGAGAAAGCCGGACTCCATTCGTCATCAGCCGGCCCGCAAACCAGTATCGCATTCGTGTCGTCATCGGCCGCCCCGGCACCATGTAAACCTCCCCGTGACCCAAGAAACCCAAATTCCGGCACCGTGTAAACCTCCCTGTGACCAAAGAAACCCAAATTCTGCCCTTTGCACCAGCCCCTGAGCCACACGTTCACTGGGTGTTTTCCTGCTCCTTCCCGCATCCTTCCCTGCCACTGAGGGGATGGGGGAGAACAGCCCCTGTGCTCCCAACCCTGCGACTCACTGCTTCAGTGGCCCAAAATCCCTTTTGATGGCTTTTAGGTGTCTCTTGGCAGCCTCTTCCCTGCCCCCCGCATGACCAACAGTCGGTAATAATCCAAGGGCCGCACCAGACCAGGGAGTTTCCTGGAGATGTCTCTGACTCGAGCCTCAGTTTCAATCACCTCCTTGTTTTTCATGTGCCTTAGCATAGTTTCCAGGAGGATCTGCCCAATGATCTTGCCAGTCACAGAGGTGAGACTGACTGGCCTGTAGTTCCCCGGGTCCTCTTTTTTCCCCTTTTTAAAGATGGGGGTTATGTTTCCACTTTTCCAGTCATTGGGAACTTCCCCAGACTGCCACGAATATAATGGACAGGGGTTTCACAACCCTATCTGCCCGTCTTTTCAGGACCTGCGGATGTATTCC
>NW_010239016.1:155913-181004 GCF_000690775.1 Eurypyga helias | reverse complement strand
GGGGCACCCGGCGCTGCGGGAGGCGGCGCCGCCTGCTCCGACCACGACACACGAGCTGACTGTTCTCAGTTTTACACACTGAACAAGCTAATTTAAACTTGGGCAGGTCAGTCTCCGGAGATCAAAGACTGACATAAGAGGGGCAGAGAAATCTATTTCTGATCTGCCAGAACAGCAGGTCCTGAGAAGTCCAAGTGCTGCGCTGGCAGCACAGTACTGCTTGCCTTTGAGGGATGGGAAAAGAGGAAATTGGTTAACTTCAAGATAACACAGCTGATTTGGAGAGGTGCCACCATGAAGCCTTTGCTTTGATGGTCATTCAGACTCCTGAAGATACTGGACTGAGCAAATTCTGTTTTAATCCATCCTGGAGGATTTCAAAGTCAAGATATTGTTCTGAAAATAAGCTCCTCGCTCAAACCCCCATGCAGGCTTGAGTACCATGGTGGCCCTCCCGTTCTGGCAGCCGTGGTTTATTAAACTTCTCCCCTCCCACTACTGCAGGAGCCAATGTAATGACAGGCTGAGTAAACCCGTGTGAAAACCTTTCCCTATAAAGCCAGCAAGTCAGTGCCTAATCCCCTCCCGCTTGCGAACTCTCAGAGAAAACGACGCAGAGAAGGGGATGCTTTCCTGACGCTTAGAAAACAAATTTAGGTTGGGTACAGGAATCTCTGTCCTGTTCCACCCAGCAACACGGGTCTTTTTGAACCAGAAGAGACTGATCACACCTACAGCCTGTTCCAATAAGCTATAAGGCAGCAATCGGGGTTTTCTGTGCGCCAGAAGCCTGCCTTTTCGTCCCTGCCTTGCGACGGAGTGGGAACCTCGCTGCAGCTCAGTTTGTGCTCCCTTAACACATTTCACAGTACTGCAGCTTCTCTGGGCAAAATTCATTCCTTGCATGGTGTGAAGGCCATGCCCAAGACCTGTTTCCACCTCAGTCTACAGGGCTGGGCTTTTCACAACTTTAAATGGTGATGACAGCTCCGGCGGTCAAGCTCTGAGGAATCTAGCAGAGGCAATTAAAAAAGTTAGTGCTCCCAGCGGCCCGCTCTCCCCAGAACAATTAGAGGCAAACATGTGCCTGCATTTCAATGGCTCCAGTGGAGGGACTGGCATATTAATGTGAGCCCGTCGTCAGGCCCAGCCTCACCGGAGCGCTGAACTCTGCACTGAGGCGGCTCTCGCTGCCGGGCAGCAGCCGAGGGGCAGCACTTTGCCAGCCTCGTCACTGGAGCCCATCTCTGCCCTCGGCCTCCTGCCACCCCTCAGCACGCAGCCAGTGTGAGGTACTTCCGCAGGATTCCCTGGACAGGACGTTCTGAGCAGCAGCAGTACGGAGCTGGCCACTGCTGTAATTCCAGCGGCTCCAGGGCCCCTCCACCAGCCAAGAGGGATGCACAGCAGCACGCGGTGCTGGGGTCCGTGCCCGCGCGCGCACGCGAGCCGTCGCACGGGAAGGCCCTGCCACAGGGATGATTGTTTGCATGGAAAGTTGCATCTACCAAAGCGAATGTCTGTCCTAGCTTCGCCTTCCTCAGACCTGCTCTTGTGTTTCAAATGAGTGAGTTCTGCCTTCTCTCCCACCGCTGAACACTGCTTTTCCTCAGGAACACCAGGGAACAATTAGAAAACGGTAAAAATAACACAAACCCAGCATATTCCTCATGACACTGACAACCAGAATGCTGTTTAGTACAGCAGAGAGCAGAAACATTAATGCATTTAATAACCAAACAGGTGAGCATGATCTGTACTTTAAACCACCAGCAATCACGCCGTCTTCGCTAAAAATATTTTAGAAAGCCAGAATACCTCCCTGGCCCTGTGAACACACTTAATGGTGCTCAGTAATTTGGCACTCGGGATGACAGACACTGTAGTTTTTATACTGTTCTTTTGTGGCAGCACTGCAGTACAAAAATATTCAAACACTGCTAGGTTAAAATATGTGTTTCCCCAGTGGTAATTAGTACAAGAAAATCAGGCTAAACATATTAGTTTGCATTGGCTTTTTCATTCTCTTCCTGCAGTTTTACACTTTGCAGTCACAATAATTGTAGGCCTTATGAACAATTATGTAAAATTATGTAAAATGCAATATGATCAAGGTATTAGACTATTATTATCCCAGTTGCAAATGCATGAATCATTACTACAGAGTACCTGAAAACCCCAGAATTTTCTATTGGTTTGAGTTTAGAGGACTTTTTTTCACCTTCTGGATGTTCATGACAATTAAATCATATCTTGATAAATATAAAAGGAAAAAATCCAGCAGAGTTATTATGAATCCTCATTAGGAAGAAAAAGGATGGTTGTCATGACTTGTGCTTGTTTTACCACTTAGTTAATTGACTGTCTTTTTACTCAGCTGGAGAGTCCTTTCTGGAGAGGGTACCTGGGCAGGGCTGGGATGGATCTGTGGGGTGTCTTTGGGGATCAGCCTGGTGGGGAAAAAAGATTTGGCAGACTGGCAGGGGGCTTGGCTTGATAATGCGCGTTTACTGAGTTACCTGTTGAATGCATGACAGTTATGATAGCTTACATCTGACAGAAGGATCCTGAAGAACTTTAGCTCTAAATGGAGACAGTAAATCCCTCTCTGCTTGAGTCTGTTGCTTTGCTGCCTAGGTGCATGTTTTCTCTTGGGCATGAAAAATAAAAATGAAAAAAAAAATATATATTTGTGTGTGTGGTTATAAACGTAAAAATAAAAATGAAAAAAAAAAAAATATTTGTGTGTGTGGTTATAAACGCCCTGTATTTTAAAAAAGGAGGAAAGGACCCTTTTTTTGGAAAGGTCAAGAATGAAACATTATATTAATGCAAAGGTCCTGCAAGCTGACCTTAAAATCAATGGGACTGTAGACAGACTGGGAGTCCCAGCATCACCAGTCAGATCCCAGGACATGTATTAATTTCCCTCCGTGCTGAAGGATAACTATTCCCACTGATTTTGGAGGAATCGAACTACTGTGTGGGGAGAAGGAAGACTGGTTTCTTTCCTTTCTATTTCCTATGGATGCGTAAGGTGATTTGAATGTAAGACAAAACTCTGGAAATTGCTCAGGAAATTCTCATATAATCCACTCTCTCCTAAATCTTACAATAACCACGAAGATCATATTACAGTGTTACAGAAAATAATAGAGCCTTGAAATTAGGGGGAAAAATCATAAAGAAAAATGTGGCTGAGCCAGGTTCTACGGAAATTACATACCATTGGCTTTTTCCCCTGAAAAGACGAGGAAACAGAACAGAGGTAAAGCACTAACAAATATGTGAAGAAGAGTCTAGTGTACTGAAAATTGAATAACCACTGTGAATAGGTCAAAAGAATAAGACAATTATTTATATACAGGTCCAGCATAGAGAAATCCTTGCCTTGGATGGTAAAGCTAGTGAGCTGGATTTATCTATCACCCCATTGCTCCTATAGTCCATCCCTCTTCTTCCTGACCCTACCCAGAGTAAAACGCACTGATTTGCTGACACAACTCATTGCCGTCCAACACCTGTGTCACAAAAACTGGACAATTACTTCATTTAGAAAGAAGAAACTGGACCCAAGATAACAACAGACGAAGTGGCAAGCAAGGAAAGGAGACAATGATTCGGCAAGGAAAGAACCCACACGTGTTCCCCTTCTCTAGTTTAAAATGCAGCAGTCACCCCCTAACAGGTTGTTATGGGGAGCTGGGGCTTTTAAGAAACCTGCAGTGAAAAACTAATGCCTCTCTTCCCATTCACAGAATCAGGTGCTGATGCCAAGACTTTCAATGACAAACACAGGCACTGACAGCAGGACCCAAATAGTTCTTTAACCCAAAGGGAAAGCACTCAACATCTACATTTGGAGCAGAAAGCTGTCTTCAGTTTTAGGTTATCGCCTACAGGGAATAGTGATAGGGCTGCTTTCCATCTGAAGTCTGGCTGCAGATGCCCAAGTTGCTGTAATTATGTAACTGGCAAAGCCAAGCCTGTTAAACTTGAGATCAGCATTAATAAATGCAGGAGAAAGCGATCTACCTAATTGTCTGGAAAGAAAACCTATGCCCCCCATTTCCAAGAATGAGACAATATTAATTGTTGCTCAGTAGCACGAGGTTGTTGTTCAAGAGCCTTTTGTGCCTTATTTTTTCCTTGAAAAGGAGAAAAACAAAAATAAAGAAATGTGTGCAGGGAGGAGAAGCGAATGTAACTAGAAGTGAAATGCTAATGTTATTTCATTAAATGATTTGTGGAGAATGAGATAAGAGATCGACATTCTCAAAGAATAATTTCTTTAAATACCTTGTGCTCAAGATTCCCCTCTAGGCAACTCCTCATCTTTCTTCGTTAAAAAAATAGCATTAAATTTTATTAAAGAGTCCCAATTAAGCTGGTAACTTGCTTCAAAGAGCATCCAGGCTTAGGGGGATATGTTAAACGTTAACAGCGATGGGAAGATTTACCCGTAAAGCTGATTTAAAAAACAGCATCTTTCTGACTGGTACAGTTTGGCTTGCACACCCTTAAGGCATTCTCCCAAACCTAACTGATGCTTATTTTGGGAAGCAGCACATAAATACTTGGATTTAAGGTCAAGTAAATGGCAAAGTTGGCTGCAAGAAATGCAAACTTTTCTTGATAGCTTTGGAAGATGGTAAAGGACAATTTCATTTTTCTAAAATGAGCATTTTTCTTAGTTCCCAAATTGACCTGATTCGAGGGTGGCATCAGCTGCACCTGAAGCAAACCCTGTGAATTTAGCTTTAATGCCATCTCCCCTGACAAGCTGCATACTGTGCCTTCTTGTTTAAATGTAATTGGCAATAAGCACACCAGCTCAAAAATGTCCACTCAGTCTTGAATGGAGACAGGTCAGAGGAAGAAAGGTGTCAGTCCCAGCTGCCTCACTTCTCATCATCAAGATCAACAGAAAAGCAGACACATCTTTTTATTCTCAGAGAAATACTCAGAGTATGAAGGCTTTTTAAAGACAGATGCTACCAATGGTCCTGGTAGCCCAGCTTGTGAGAAATGGGCTGCGTGGGTGCAGGGTGCTCCTGAGCACCCCGGCAGCCCCTGGGAGAGGTGAGAAGCTATCTGGTGACAGAGTCAAAGCTGCAGCACACCTAATGCTGACAAGGGTAGAGAGGTGCCTTCAGATCCTAAGTGGTGGGAATTGACCGCATGGCCTGGCCAAATACTCTTTTGCTGACGCCTGCCTGTGGGTAAGGGATGACTGACATTCCACCTTCATCTCTTTGTGCTCAGGGAGGAAGAGCAGGATACAAAGACTGCAGAACCATTCAGAAGATACAGTAAGCTCCACTCTGAACTCTATGGAAAACCTGAGATAAAAAATGGAAGGGGAAAAATTCAGAGAAAAACACTTGTTATGAATCTTGTACAGTGACAACAGATAAATAGGACAGGGAGAAAAAACTGCAGTGCTCCCAGGTCCCTGCTGACCCCAGGGGAAAAGGAGGATGGGAACACAGTGAAGGACACGTTTTCCACTTGAGAATACCACCTCAAATCCAGACTTCCCCTACCCTGTGGAAAACCACACTTGCTGTTCCTGTGCCAGATCTTCTCTCTGAGAGATGCTGTACACGAAGACTGTTTATACAGCCACACAAATGTCACATTCATAGTTAGACATTGATATGGTCCTTCGCTTTACATTCACATCCTGCCTTTCCTTCATTTCTAATCAAATGCTAATTTCATGTTCATTCTTCATAGCCAGAGTCAGAAAAGGCACCCAGCAGTGCATACATAGGGGAGGTTATTATTATTATTTGGTTTTTATCAAAGTAGGACAGTAAAGGATGTGCTGCCCTGTGGTTTAACCCCAGCCGGCACGTCAGCCCCACACCCCGTGCCCCAGTGGGATGGGGAAGTGAACTGGAAGAGTAAAAGTGAGAAAACTTGTGGGTTGAGATAAAGACAGTTTAATAGGTAAAGCAAAAGCCACACACACAAGCAAAACAAAGCAAGAAATTCCTTCACCGCTTCACGTGAGCAGGCAGGTATCCAGCCATCCCCAGGAGAGCAGGGCTCCATCACACGTAGAGGTTACTTGGGAAGAGAAATGCCATCACTCTGAACTTCCCCCCACTGCCCCCCCTCCCACTCCTCAGCCTTCCTTTTCCTTCCCACAGCTTTATGTGCTGAGTATATGATATGGAATGTCCCTTTGGTCAATTGGGGTCAGCTGTCCTGGCTGTGTCCCCTCCCAGTGTCTGTGCACCCCCAGTCCACTCACTGGTGGGGTGAAGAGCAGAAGAGGCCTTGACTCTGTGCAAGCACTGCTCAGCAATAATGAAAACATCCCTGTTATCAACACTGTTCCCAGCACAAATCCAAAACACAGCCCCACATTAGCTACTACGAAGAAAATTAACCCTATCCCAGCCAAAACCAGCACATGCCTGCAATGTAGTTGTGTATGCTGGATAACACTTGCATTGACTGGGAGGCATATAAGTTAATTGCAGATTGCACTGTGTATTATTTTATATTTATTATTTGCTGTCAAAGTGGGTTTGAAAACCAATGCTTATGAGCTGTGTGTACTTTACTATACATATGGGTTCTCCTGGAGAAGGTATAGGGATCAGGATAAATCTACTTTGACAATTCAGTCAGAGGTAGCCTCCACTTCTTCCCAATCTGCCACTTGCAAAAAACCCAAGCCAAACTGGTGCTGAATGCCAAGGAAAAGAGCTGGAGGGACTCAGTAGTAAATATTATAGCGGGAAGATACAGGAAGGCTTGTTTCATGACGTCAGTGAGGTGCACAGCAAGACTACTTTTTCCTAAGAAAATGATTAATAGCACCCCTGAGATAATGCCTCCACTTTTTTTTGCCTTTTTTTTTTGTTTTTGTTTAATTTCTCTTATAGGAGTCAGGACTACTTTTTCCTAAGAAAATGATTAATAGCACCCCTGAGATAATGCCTCCACTTTTTTTTGCCTTTTTTTTTTGTTTGTTTGTTTAATTTCTCTTACAGGAGTCAGGTTTAAAATGATACCTTTCTCCCTCTTTCAGCATATCTCACAAGGGAAAAATCAATTCTAAGTGGGAATTGTGTATATTGCAACATTCATATACAATAATTCTCCCCTCCTCTCCATTGTACACATCTCCATCAGCCATAAAGAACGGAGCCAATCTGCAGCGGGTGCGATGTGACAGCAGCTCAGCTTATTCTGCCCCAAGGCTGGCTGAACAATTTTACCTCGTCACAGGCAACAGAAGGCTGCTGGAAAGTTTTTATCAGTTCAGTACGTGCAAGGGGCTTAGAAGTGGAAGGAGAGCAGAGCAAGGTTCCCTGGAAGTGGTCTAAAATGTTTTACTACTGCAATTATGACTGATGTCATGGCTTTTCACACTATGCTACAGCTTCTCCCTGTGGTGTGCCTTCTCACTCCCCTCACCGGGAGCTAGCACGGCCGTTCAGGTGACGACGGGCTGTGTCAGACTCTGCCCTGAGCCTGATAGATCTAAGCTGATCGGTGACCACAAAGGACCTGCTTCTTCAGCTTCACTTCCTCGCCCTTCTGTGCCTACACATGTACATTTTTTGAATGGAAAAAAAAACCCTGAACGGCTATTTAAAAGTCAGGTGCCAAGAGCACACATGTTCTGGATTCAGAAGCAAGGAGATCTTCTTCGATTGGGAACAAAAATCTGGGAGCACACTTTCATCTTCTCCTTCTGCAAAATAGCTCACGTTACAGCTCATCTACGTGAGTTCAGTGCACAGAGACCAACAGAGACCAGGACATACCCCGTGTGACAGCTCAGCTTCCGACAGGGGGTGGCTGCAAAACCCAATTATATTTTATGTTCTATCTTCCCCTCTGTGTTCATTTCATTACCCTGTAAACCTTCACAGGGAATAATCAAAAGAGGTTCGCTGGCTGCACAGCAAGTATGCTGAGGTCAAACCTGCTTGAACTTGTAACTTCACCTGAACTATCAGATCGAGACAACACATTGACCTACTCTCCAAGTTGATTAGATAAATCTTGAGCACAACTCTTAATCACCCTTCTTATTTCAGCTTATCTTTCACCAAAGATAGAGCGTGGTCACTTGGCTGTTTATCATAGTGTTGGCATGGTATTACCTGCCTTGAAACTTCAAATTCCCTGTGTCCAAACATGTGACAATTGATAGGCATCAGAACCACATTTTTATATATAATGTAGGATTTTGGCAAAAAGAAGAGCCTTTCTAAGCAGGGAAAAAAAAAAAAAAGGTACTTTTATGCTTATTTTGCAAAGATCTCTTGCCAGCACTTGCTTGCTATAACCCCCGGTTTAGGTAGTGTTTCTATTGAATGATCAGGACTCAATTCCTAGAGTCATGGACAATTACAAATAATCTCCATTTCTCCCTTCTAGGGACATCTCTGCATTAAACCCAAGTTGACTCCCACAGATCCTTCAAAGCTTTTCTCTGTAAAAGAGAGGAAAAGGGAGTTTAAGAATTTAAAACCAGCTACTGTTTCCAGCCACAAAAACAGAACTTCCTTTAATGCTCCCAGGTGATTCAACAACAAGAAAAAAATCATTTTTGTGAAGGACATGGTGACAGAAGGAACTGAAAATTACATGGACCTTCAGTGCCTAGGGAATGAAACAGAATATTAAAGAAGTAGGCATCTACCTCACATGGTGGAACGTGCTCTATATTTATCTGTTTCTGGCTTTTTATTGGCCTCGAAGGATGAGCACATCATTAACCTCAGGCAGTATCTTTTAATTCACCTGCAGCCCAGACATGGCTCCTGGATGCTTTTGTGACGATCCTTAGTCAGACCTGTTCTAGAAAGCAAAGCCCTGATAAGATGCAACGTTCCGGCCTGAAGGCCACTTGGGAGCTGGATGGGAAAACAACGCAGGTGGCAGAGTGTCAGTAATGCTCCGAAGCCCGAGGAAAACCTTGCAGCAGAGACATCACCTTTCATGACAGTCCCCTCCCTTCACAGCACCCCCAGTTTTCTAATGTACGTTCCCCTCACTGCAATTTTATTTCACTATCTGCATAGTGATGTAAACAGGGGTCTGGATTTGTATTATCTGGTTTTTTAAGTGATATCTATAATTGACTTCTGGAGTGCAGCAGTATTCACTGAGTGAATTGATTTAAAATTGCTGTAATAATACTGCAAAATTCCTTTATTAGTGCTGGAGTACATCAAGGAGAATCAGTTAGATTGCCATCTAGGAAAATAAATACTTAGAGACAAGTGCAAGCAGCCCACAAAACCCAGCAATTTTACAACTGCTTTCCCTTTCATTCTGTTTCTCCAACAGCCACGAACTCATCATCCCCATAAATTGGATGCTGCCTAGAGGAACGATCTGAGGGGATCTGGTTTTCCTATCTGTTATGAGTATGTGAAGAACATGAGGGAGAGAAGAGATGAGAGGAAACAGAAACCACAACACCAGCAAAGTGAACTGAGCTGATAATTCCTCATTACATACTGATGTTGGGAAGAAGAGGCTAATTCTCCCTCGGTTTGTATCAGCATAAATTCCGAATCACTCCAGTGACTCAGGGAGCGAGTCTAGATACAGAGCCAAATAGTCAAGCCTTAAGTTCCATTCACAGGACCCAATCCAAGAGATCCTTCCAAAGGATCCCAGGCCATCCTTGCACTGACTTCAGTGGGATTTGGACTGGACCAGCTGTCTCACGAAGCAGGAGGAACAAGGATTAGAGGCTTCACACAATGCCTGTGCTGAGATCTGCTGAGATCAGCCCACAGACTATTCAAAACCAAAACATTCATTCCCTGAAGACTGCATGCCACAATCGCTATGGGAACCAGTAAACAAGGCGGACACCAGGAAGAAGTTATTATTATTATTATAGCCTTTATTATGCTTTAAATTTTTCTCTTCTAGATGAAATATTTTAAGGATGTTTTAATGAATCTTTTTTCATGAGCATTAAGCTCTGGTTTGGCTGTGTTATTTCGACTGCCCTGGTTGGTCCAGCCTGTTCACAGAGCTATCACAGTCTGTCCAGGCCACTGTGTTTCTCTGAGCTTCCAAATTAAAATACAACGTGCCACGCACACTTAAATTACATACCCCATTCTCAGATCACACACAACTGAAAAAATCACTCATTAGTATAATTAATATAAGTCAGCAAATTTCAGATTCAGTGGTGACTCAAATGTCAAACAAAGAAGGATTTTCAGAAATATAAAAATCCCATGGAATCCATTTGCTCCTAGAACTCGGGGTTTATCGATACCATCCACATCCCTGGTAAGTAAACCGTGTCAGGTACCTACATCGCAGTGTTAATTGGGAGTATGCTGGTCTGTCTGAGGGGGGCTACCCTACCTCATTCACTGAAGGAGGCTCATTGCTATAGCAACAACTGCATCCTATGATTTGCTTGCTACAAACACCCGCAGAAAATATTCTGAAACGATCCATGCAAAAAACAACTGTTACCTTGACCTGGTGTGATTAATGTGTTCAAATCCAAATTATTTCTGCTACAGGTTAAGCATTCTGAATCCAGGTGACTCATGCCAATGGAAGAAGTCCTGACGCGCTTCGGATTAAGGAGGGGATCCCTTATTTTGAGCTCTTATTTTCCCATATGCCATGCCAGAACTTCCCCAGAGCAAGAAATAGGAAACAGCGTCTGGTTGGCAGGAGAGACAACTCAGACAGCAAAAGGAGCAGGGCTTTTCCTCTCTGGGCTTGGTCATGGAGCACAGCTATCCCTTCCTGACATTACTTCTGACTTAACATTTCCTTGTCCAGGGCTTGGAAGGCACAGTGACAAGATGTGACCCTTCTGTTTGGAAAGGATGGGTGACTTGCTGCTCTCCTACTTAAAATTAACAAAAAAAATTAATTATGTTGACATTATCCAAATTATCCATAACCTAGTCCCAGTGTGTGAAGGGACCCTGAGTGGGGCTGATCAGCTCAGCTTAATGAAGCTTAACTCCAAAGCATTTTTAGTTTTCCTATCAGTGTTATCATGCAGAAGGCATCCAAACAGAAAAGCAGCCTGAAGCCAGATATTAAGGTCTACCATAAAAGTGTTTGTCAAAGGATCTTAAGAAGAAAACTGAAAAGATATAACCCCTCCTTCTGCCTCTTCCCTCTCCCCCATGTGATGTCCCAGTGCAAGAAAAGAGACACGAAAGCTTGGAAGAAGATATTGGGCAGCACTGGGCATCCCAGTTTGGGATGGCATATTCCCTTCCTCCCCTCCCAGGAGGGATGGAACAGACCCCTTACAATGCAGAGTAACAAAAGTCCACTTTATTTTTAAACTTACCTGTAAGTTAAGAAAGGGAGGAAGATAGGACAGCTTGATGGGGAGCAAAGCTGAGAAGGAAGATGTGTGCTGCAAAAGGCATTTTATCTTTTTATAAATTTCTCTTGATCTTGCAGATATCTCTAAGTATTTTCTTCTCATGTCTATGGACAACTGAGTTAAATGAACCAACAATCATTTATTCTACTCCTAAAAGAGTGATGATAACAAAATCCAAGGCACAGAAAAGCAAAAGACAGACACCAGCATTGCCAGTTCTGGCCTAAGTAGAAGCAGGATCTTCCAGAGACCAGGAACGTTCTTCACAAAGCAGCACGTAATGGGGAACATGGCAGTATCCTAATGGTCCCATGGAAGCAGCCCGTACATTACCTCTCAATTCACCTCTCTAGCATCAGAGCACTTAAGTCATAACATCCCTGACTCAGCTGAGAAATTCAGTGTTTCCCAAATGGAGTGCGTACATTTCTGAGAGTTCACATTTGAGGGAACTACGAAGAGTGAGGATAAAAGCAACAGTGGTGTCTCTATGGAGGGATCCACAGCCAAACCTTACAAACTGTTTCTGGATAAAGAACCATCTTCACCCTCCCACTAAAGGCTTTTTACTAACTGAGCATCTTGTAAACTCTGTTTAAAAACAGAACTGTAATTTCAGCACAGAAACTAAAAATGCCTTACAGACTTGCTTGCCTTCCACACAAATAAACACTGAGCAAGAGAAGCAACTTCACATACTAAAGTCTGAAAGTTGTCGAGTGCTGCAAGAAATTCCTCCTTGCACCACTGCTATTTAAACCAGCATGGCACCAGGTTGTGATATGAATGATCTACTGCGGTGCGTCTGACTCAGTGCCTCATAAAGGCAAATGCATCACTCTGACCCATCTGCTCTACGGACATAATCTTAATTGCAGACATAGGGTCACGTCTCAATAAATCAGCAATGCTGCAGTGAAGGTCCCCACGTTTACGCCAGCTGAACATTTACCCGGTGCTGCCTACAGTCATTGCGCAACAGAATTTAGGGACAAAAAGAACAAGGAGATTGGTATCAACCCTTTCTTCCTTACAGTGACTCATCGTATTTACTGAACCTAAAGCTCTGCATGCACAAAATCTAGGTCCTATTTCTATAAAAGCCAAAACTTCCATGGACCAGAACCTCACCCCATACTCACGGCATAAGACAACAGAGATGTCTGGGGTGAATGGCAGGCCACATAAACACAAAGGACAAATACGTATCAAGTCACAGAAGAAATGCCATAGGATCCATCCCAGGCTTGCAGAGCCAAGTGTGCAGAATCTAAGCATCTTTAGTCTCAAAATAAAGGTAAAGGATTAGTAAAGAGAAGGCATCTCCATGTTTTCTTCTTCCCCAAATGGCACAGACACAGATGATCTCATTAGCTCATCTGTGTAATTTACACTTCTAATATGGCTAGGGAATAAAACAAATATCCAGAAATAAGCAACAGGACAGGGATAGAAGAGGGGGAAACCTCACAACCCTCTCTCATCTAAGCTCCTTCTTTCCTTGCCAAATGTTTTATTCCCTTCCTGGGAACCCCTCCAAGTTTGCATCTCCAGATGCCACATGGCAGCAGGCTGCCTGGAATCCCTCCTACCCGCCTCCACATCACTCATGCTGAACAGGCAGGGCAAACACAGGGTGGAGAGAGCATTTTATCCTTATTTATTTCCAGATGGAAAATTTAGCCGTGGAAAAAAGACATGTGAAGTCTAATTAGGAATTCCAGGGAATAAAAAAAAAAAAAAAAAGAAGAAGAAAAAGAAAGAAAAAAACCCTTAACCATCTTGACAACAGACTCTTCTTTGGGGAAAAAGTGGAAATGCAAGTCATGTCTGAAATTTGGAAGTATTGACACCTGAGCTGTTTTTTCTGCTAATCTAGGGTTCTGGTAGGTGTTTTACAGTCAGCATGAGCTTAAGCACTCGTTACAAGCAGGTGTAAACACCACAATCAAACCCGTGCGCAACTGAAGCCCAACGGGGTTCACTCTTAACTGACCGTTGGGACATAGGTTCCTCCTAGCTACCTGTCAGCATTCATTCGAGCCAGGACCAGGTACCTGTACGATCAGTGCCCTGAAAGGAGTCTAAACACATAACTTCAGGTGAAGGAATTTCCTACTGGAAGCACCTCCCAGCCTACGGAGGAAGCTTAGGCAGAGACCTAAGAGCTGGTGTCTGAGGTATGAGTGGGTGAAGCCCTCTCCTCCCCAGGGGCAAGAGCTGAGCCATCAGTATGTCACTCTCCACCTCCCTCTTTTCCTAATCTACGGAGGAAACCTAGAGTGACTCTCGCTCAGTTTGGGGTCTAAACTTAGGTAGGCTGGACCAGAGCCGAGCAGCGGGAAACTTGCTGGAAGCAAAGTAATGGGATCCACGGTTACCAAGGAAACATGATCTTCAGTATTTCTGACACTTGAAAAAATGCACCTGATTTAAATACAGATAAATCTGGTTGAAGAAGTAAATGCAACCATACCTAATTAGAGAAGTGAACTGGTATAACATGAGGTTTTCTCAATTCACAGCCTCCTTTCATCCTCTTCTCACATACCTCCAAAGACCAATGCTATCCCATCTATGTCTCCCTACCTCATTTTCATTTTAAAATGTGCCTTAATGACTGCAAGTAGGTCTGTGGTCCAGAAATAGAAATCTCAAAGCACAGAGGGTGTTATGTTCCCATCCACCTCACAGGGCAGGCTGGAGTAGAGTCCAGACCCAAATTATCTGCGCATTAGAAGAGATCCCCATGCAGCATGTCATTCTGGTTCCCTTTTGGACTGTATTTTTCAACACCCAGCTTGCCTCCAGTCCCCATAAGAACCACTCTCACTCTCATACCTGATTCTCTCCATCCCTCTCCCCTCTCCTTCCCTTACACAAAGAATGGCTGGTAAAAATTTATTGTGGGTGGGATTTTGAAGCACGCATCCCATTAAATTTAATGGGAACTGAGCATCTAAATCCCTTAGGCAGCTTGAAAATTTCAGCCTCTATTACTAATGCTCTTCTCATTATAAGAAGATTTGTACCTGACAGCTCGAGAGCCCTGACTCCGTGTTGGTGATGTGGTTCTGCCTGGTGCCACTCACGGCACCCAGTGCAGGCTGCCTTGTCACCGCTCCTCCTGTCACACGCTCTGCAGCTAACACGAGACCAGAAAGCAGCCTGTAATTTCATTACGACTGGTGAACTTTCTTGTAGGGGGGTT
Organism: Eurypyga helias; assembly: GCF_000690775.1. Classification (NCBI taxonomy): domain Eukaryota; kingdom Metazoa; phylum Chordata; class Aves; order Eurypygiformes; family Eurypygidae; genus Eurypyga; species Eurypyga helias. The sequence continues at coordinate 166,425 of NW_010239016.1, read as the reverse complement.
TCCATGGGAGAAAGATAATGCCAAGTAAATCTGCTTTTGTTGTGATTATTTTTAATTTTAATTGCAACCATCAGCTACTGATGTGCGACATACGGTAGGATGGACATGGCCGTGTTGCACAGCTGCATCATGATATCAAAAGGAGGAGTTTTTCAAGGGTGGTTGTAGACTTCGCTGGGCTGTCAGAATTGCCAGATTCCACCACATTAAATTTTTCATCAGCATTCTGTTTAATTTACTGAAATTATGATTTACCAAGAGGGCACGACTGAAAAGAGAACAGCTTTTTAAAATTTCATGCACATCCTGCAGGTCTTCGTCAGTAAGGTGTTTAACCATGTTGGTGTTAATCACAGCTGACAGAGCAACCGTTCTCATTCTCATCGGAGGTTTTCCTGTCCCTTTTCATGTCACTCCAGCCCAACTGTGCCATAGGATAAAAAGGACTGGAAAATCTCTAGGAAAACTGGGGAAAAGCAAACAACGGTTGGACTGCCATGATAAAACCTTACCTTCTTGTACTTGCAGTAAGGAGGATGGGACTCTTGGAAAGGTAGAAGTTCGTCACAATATACTAATTTTACTCAGCACCTTGTTTTTTGCTACCATTGTTCTTCTAGGGCGTCATTTGTACGTTTCTCCTTCTCAAAGCATGCTAGGTGTGACCGAGGTCTGGACTCCAACCATCAGATCTTTAAAGATATGCTGGAGCCTCCTCCTACTTGGTTTAAGTTCTCAGAGAAGTTTGTGGAAGTCTAGACATTTAAAAACCTTGGGATATCTGAGCCTGTATTCACAGTATGAGGAACAAATTTTAAAATCAACTGGTTTTTTCCCTTTACCCATTATTGTTAAAGCTGATATTGGAGCCAAGAACTTCAGAAACTTCTTTGTGCTGTTAAAAAACTACTGGAATAAAATGGGTCAGGACCTTTGGCAATGTTCCTGCCCAGTGGTCACCACAAAGGACTGGGTGTGCTCTTTGCTGGATGTTATGCACTGCTTTGTTACCAGCTTACGTCCCCTCGCTCACGTACTCAACGCCTAACCCTTTCCTTAGGGCTTGAGCAGTTTTAATAGTTCTTCCCATACTTCAGGAATTAAGAAATGGCAGCCTGCTCACCTGAGGTATCAGGCAAAACCCCTGTCTATACGTTAAGAGGTCACTGTCTCTGCCTCCTCAACTTACCAAGCTTCTGGGAAAATAATGAAATAGAGGGAAATTTATCTCTCTCTCTCCTCCATATTTCAGCTACAGATCTTTAGGCAGTGAGCTTACTGGGTTTCTGCACACAGGGCCAGAATATGCATACTTCACTACTTCTCACATAAAGCTCAATCTTATTCCCTTGAACATACCTTTTTTTTTAAATTTATTTTTTAGTTTTCAAGGAAGGCTCCTGGGGAAACAGGAGCTCTATCACCCCACTTGCTCTGAAGAGGGAAATGAACGACTCTTTTAGGAAAGCAAATCATTTTTCCAGTGGTATTCTGGAGCTGCTACTGTAAGAAGCTTTAGAAGGAAGCACACAGGTTTGCTCCACTGCTATAGGATATCTGGCTTGCAAGGAAAGGTGGGAGGAAGGCTGGGAGAGGGCTGAGACAAAAACTAGCCAGACTCTTTGAAAACACGTTTGCTAACCCCAGTGATGACAGCACATCAACACTCCATCCCTGCGTCATTAATATACCTGTAGGGGAGGGCACACGCCGAAGTCGACGCCACCTGGCACCTACACACACCGAGTACAAAGTCGGGTCCCCAAAGCAGCTGAGGATCGCTGTGCAAGGGAGCTGTGCCCGTCGGACTCTGCCAAGGTAACGAACCCGCCCCTCGTCAGTGCTGCCCGGCTGCCCCGCAGCGGCACGGCTCCTGCTGTCTGCTCCACCAGCATCTCCGGAGAAAGGCCTGAGCAAATCGTGCGGGCATTAACGTGCACTGAGCTCTGGAGCCACGTGCAACCACCCTGCACGAGAACTGAAAACATTTAGGCGCTTTGCATCACAGCCTATCCTCGCCCCTGGTTTTTGTCCACATGTGCCCTTCGGATGGTGGCTGAGGGACACCCCATACCCACAGCAATCTCAGTCAGGAGCTACGTGGGCCTGGGCTGTGCTGACCATTCACCGGGCTGCCTGCACAGAAGTGTCAAGCAAGGGTAATAAAGAGCATCTACATGTTGCTGCCATGCCGGAAAACTCATAATTTTAAACAAACCCGCATTAGGTTGTTTAACAGGAGTTAAATTTCAATTTTTTAGCAAGAATAAGCTCAAAAAACTACAAAATCCCTGCTTACATCTTTCACTAGACAGATGATTACTTTTATCTACAGCTACCATACAACAGTTATTTGGGCAAAACTATCTGTGGGCCTCAGACGGAAGTTTTTTCTGCAATAAACAACAAAATGGCTCTCCAGTGACATTAATATTAGACTGTCACCAGTTAGATAAGGCTGATAAATTGGCACTTCTATGCCAGCAAGGGACAATCTCTGGCTGACACTGTTTGGTTTAAAAAACAGGGACTAGTCTTCATCAGCAGATGTATGAGCAGCAGGCTGGGGAAAAGGAGCCCAGGAAAAGCGGTAAGATTGAAGGTAAAGAAGGCTGGTGAAGATGTTAAAGCTTGTTCAGGTGCACGCCGAGGCAGAACAAGACATTCTGAGCATGCAAAGGTCTGGGATCCTGTGCTAACATCCTGCAGAGAGTCGAGAGGCATTTTAGGGGAGTAAGCACGGTCAAATGGACCCACAGCTGGGTATGGCCACTGGTCCCGAGATCCACGTACTATCTTGGGAAAGCCCAAATTCTTTGTGTGCAAAACTTTCCCTCGGGGTTGCGCCTGGGAATACAGCTGCAGGTCATCTGATGCAGCTTTCTGTGGAAAAAAAAAACGCTTTTTGCTGTAGCAGCTTGAGGGAAAGTCTAAATCTTCTTCATGATGTGTACATGGCTTCACAGATTGCATGACAAAATTCCAAGTAATTAAAGAGCTGATAAAAATGGTGTTAGAAGAGCCAGCATCTCTTTAGGACACTTCAGATAAGCTGATCATTGCATCTTCAGAACAATGATTGTCGTCTTTGAAGACAGAGATGAAAAACAAGATGAGTCGCTGTTATATCTGATATGATATGAACAGAAATCGGTACAATGTTATTAGAGATAGGAACGATACCGGCGTTGTGGTTACAGGAACTGTAGTAGGAAGGCTTTAATGTTCCAGATGGAAAGTGGAGAACGAATGCTACTTATTACAGAGAGGCTCAGATACTTGATTGTGGTTACCAACACGTTTCTTTGCTGCATGGGCTCTGAGTAAACAAGATACTTCGTATTTGGCTTTAGGGGAGCAATAAAGTCAGATAGGAATCCTACTTCTAACAAATAATTTTGTTATAAGTGGATCAACATAAGTTTATTTTCTTCAAATTAAAAACAAATTCAAAGAAAAAGTCTGTAAGTAATGTTTTTTCAAAAGGGAAAATTGAAAATTTAAGGGTACTATTTAGTGGAAATATCTGAAATGAAGAAGTTAGTGGCCAAACTGCAGAAGTACTGAATGTCTTGAAGTTACAGATTCAGCCATCACCTGGAAATGATACATGAAATAATAATTCTCTTCCCAGAGCTGGGAGCAACACTGACAGATTTAGCCTGAGCATATGATAAAAGTTTACAGGCCAATGAGAAAAAGTCCAACAGAGGACGACAAGAGTAACCAAAGTTCTTGAAAAAGCATGAGAAAAGCATGAGCATAAGCCTCAAGGGACTTAAATAAAAGCAAAGGAGATTTTAGAGATTAAGGAAAACTCCCTAGCATGAAACTAGTGAAATGCTGGGCTAAACTCTTCGGTGTTGGAAATCCCTGTGCAGTGAGTTTTGAAGAACAGGTCAGACAGACAGCCACTCGGAGCAGTTAATTACATGTTCACCTCCTCTGGGGCAGAGAGATGGATTAGATGATCTCCCAAGGTCCCTTCCGCTCTTATAATTCCTATTTCGTCTATGTAGCATCTCCTGCTTTTTCACTTTAATGAAGCAGAGGAAGGAGACAGTGCAAGGGAGTATTTCAGCTGCTTAGCCAGCAGGATGAAGGACACAGCAAGCAGAGTGAACTGAAGACTGAAATCCAGGGCAAAATTAACTTATGACTGAGACCTTTGGCAGGAGAAGACAGAACATACATTGCATCTTTCCTGACTGTCCGTAACATTTCCCAGTTCCCCTGAGGGTCACTCTTGGCCCATCCTTGAGGAAACGAGTCCATGACCTACAAGCAACTTGGAGCTGGTTTGAACCACAGTACAAATAAATAGCTCTAGGTTTAAGTTTTTTCTATCCTTCTGCCTCAGGAAAACAGAAAGGAAAAAAATATAGGGCAGTTGGTATAATCTACTTTCTTAAAATTAGCGATTACCATGGTGCGTATAGTGCATTTTCAATGCAGTCTCTGGTGTTACTAGAATAATTAATTCGCGTCACGCTATTATTGGGCCTTAAATCTCTGTTTCTCAGGCTGTTTGTTAAAAATAAAGTGTTTCAGCATAAGAGGGAGTGAAACAACTGGGATGATTCAGCCCACTCAGGGTGGTATATATTTTCTCTCTGCTCCATCAGTACCTCTGAATGGAAGTTCCCAAAGCAATCAAGCCGCAGTCTTCCACCACAACCCTACGTCTGCCAGGGAAAGGGATAAGAGGGCTTTACATCGATTTGTGCATTCAGTAATCCTTATTCCACAGCTGCTTGTTTCCACAAGAGGGCAGAGGATGAAGCCTGTGGTGTGTGGACTGCTGCGGTGTTCCATACGAGTGCACAGAACTGCTTGCCATGAAGTGGCATCAGCCACGTATCACTCCCCTCTATCACCACAGCGTTATGATGACATGCAGCCTGTTGGATCACTTCTCTGGCTGATGTGCTGTATATTACAGCCCCCACCCTAGCACTTGCAACACTGACTGACTCTCCGCAGCCCAAACTGTGGTCCAGACTGCCCAGAATGGAAGTACCAGGCAGTGAAATTCCCGCTGGAGTTCTGTGCAGCCATCAGCTCCCCACTCCCTGCCCCACAGCCACTGATATATGCAGCAAGATATGAGCTGATGGCCGGATTTTATTATGAAATGCTTTCTTACTTGTTCCCCTAAAATAAATAAAAATAAAACGTAAGCAATCCTATTTTCAGCAAGAGAAAAAGCTGCTGTCATGCTGGTATGGTGTGTAATGGAATACAGTAGCACTGTATTTCATTATGATTCAGTGTGTTTTCATGTTAGTTGCCAAAGATTCAACAGCTTAACACGAATTCTAAAATAAGATTAGTATTCCAAATAAAATACTTTGGAAATACATGTATTTCCCATTTCATTCTAATGAACTGCAGTAGAGGCACAGTACCACTTGTGGGTATAATGTGAATTCAGGAGGGACACAGCTAAACTGAGCCATTTGGGACCAGTATCGTATCTGGGCACATAAAAGCAAGAGGGACAGACGTTCTGGTCAGCAAGGCTGCTTCGCAGTGGGCTCCACAGCCATCAGAGCTACAGCATAGGAGGCCTGGCCAAGGAAAGACAGGACAGCTGTATAACTCCCAGCAGTCCTCAGCTTTTACGGGTTTTTCCAGGACAAGAGTTTGCACATAATGCTCTGTCTGACAGGAGGAGTGGTATAAAATGGGATAGTGCTCCCCCACAACCTGCTCAGGTAATACGGTGTAGGAAGGAACCATGCATCCAAATTTCACTGTAACCACTCAATCTAATAGCTTTTTAATAGTCTTTTAAAAATGAACAGCTGGAACAATGACAACTCCATCATCCAAACATCCCTAGCAGCTCCAACACTGCACATACTTCATTCATCTGAATTGCTGCAGCAACTAATCAGGACTCCATAGTTTGCCTTTTTCTACCTTGAGATTTATCTTATTGGTCAATAATCTTCTTGGGTCAGTGAGTCTGGAAACAGCCAAGAACTGGGCTTAGACACAAGTGAAAAATCAGTATCCAACAAGGCAAGTTCCTCTGGCCCTTCACAGAAATTTAAAACACTTGCATTGTATGTTTGCAATATAGATGAAGAAATGTCTCAGCACAAACCCACTGCTAAGAAAGTAACTACAAAATAAAGGAGGAATAAATTGCATTACAGGATCTTTTCTGGTCCAAAGCTACGACTGTGTCTCTACCTCCAGACTGTGGATGGGTGAGGAGAGACCTGAACCACTGTCCCCGCAGGCTGGCTGCAGCAGCATGGCCCAGGAGGGAGCCTCAAGCATCCCACTGGGAAGACTCTTCACTGCTGAGAAGCTCCTTGGGAAGGCGTGCATTGCTGGAGAAGCTTCCCAGCAGGAGGAACTGCCCCATGGAGCACCACACTGCTGCTGCCAGCAGCAGCCTCCCTTCCCACAGCCAGCACCTTCCCAAATCCCCCCGCCCTCCTGCAGGCACCTCCGGGCGCTGTGATGGCTCAGCGCTGTTCCACGGCGGGGTCTGGGAGCAGCGGGTCTGCGACACGCCGAGCACACGGCACACGGGGCACAGGTAGCTGCTGAGGGCTGAGCCCTGTCCCCTGCCCAGGACAGACTCGGCCCAGGTGGGGATCCCCCCACCCACAGCATAGCCACCCCCACGAGCAGAACCTCAAAGCTGATCCCTGGTCATCTCTTCTAGCCTGGCTGGCGGTCCTTTGCCGGGGACCGTGCTGGAGCCGAGGCACGGCAGTGAGAGCAGCCGCGCACAGGCTGATACCTCTCGCCCACCCTGCTCCGAGCCCAGCAGTGATGCTGTCCTCTCCTCAGGGTCAGGGCTTCCCACAAAGCACCAAAGCAACCGCAAGAACAAACCGGCTCGGAAGTTTGTGAGAAAGAGTCATCCTCGGCACGGCAGGGCAGGGAGGGCACCTGCGGGTCTCACCTCTCCTCCAGCGCTCTGCAATGTCACAGCACTGCTGAACAGTAAGAAAAACCTTTCAAAATTCAGCCCATAGTGGGACCACCCATGGTAAGAAAAATGACTAATGTCCAGAGTTATGAAGTGCCCATGACTTTCTGACAACCTTACTCCCAGGGGACCCTTTTTGTATTCCTCTGCTGTTTTCTTTTTCTCTCCTCATTTATTAAGACTGTATAAAATGCTAACTGAGTGGACTTCGGCTCCAAAGCTGAAGGATGATGTATTTCTAGCTAACGGCCTTTTTAAAGAACTAGCTAGAAAAGAGGTGGTAGCATTAAGCAGCAAGATTGCTCTGTAATTAGTGGTTGTCATATGGGAAAAGAAGACTGATATACTGGGGCCAGGCAAGTGCTAGGAAGAGAGCAAGGGGGGAAGACAATATGTAAAGGAAAAGGAGTAGTAGCATGAAGGTTGGTGGGTGAAAAAATGGGACCTGGAGAGACCTCGGTGATGCGCAATATCGAGGAACCAGAGTGAAGGATGGCGGTGCATGCCGGCTGTGATGGCACGGCTGTGTCCCGTGAGGGGGAAGAGAAAGGGCCAGACCAGCCATGACTTCTGGAAACAGGGCACATCCATAAACCAACAAGCATCTCTAGGGCCCTCCCATAATTCAGTTAGTCACTCGATCCCTTCCATGAGGGGACAATAAATTGAGGTGCCTTATCACTGAGCTTATGATGGAGCTGAAAATACTGCGACATTAACTCCATCAGCAACTTCTGCCACTGGAATGAGACAGCCAGGATACGCTGCCTTGCTGGCGTGTAGTTCCTGGACTGTGATAAGCTGAGGCATTACCTCAAGGAAGCTTCAGTGGGTGACTTTGGAATGACTGTTGCATAGATAAGAAAATGTAAATTCACAAGTCTGAGTCTCAGTGTAAAGAAGAGCAGGATGTTTGACCCATGTATTTTAGACCGAGGAAACAGCACCCACAACATCTCCACAGCTCTCCACACTCACAGACAAACCTCTGCCCAGGCAGCACACGAGCATCTTCCTCAGTTTCACAGAATGTTATCTGCCCCAAACATTACTGCACATCTGCAACCATATCCCACCTAGGTCAGGTAAGAAAAGCAGCTTGGCCACCGTCAGTAATTATGGCAGACTACTCAGCGGACAATGTTTAATTAGAATTTAGTTGACTCATCTTATAGTACTGAAAAACAAATTACAAACTTGTCTAGATTACTGTTGATGTGCACCCAGACATGAGATAATTAGGCTGCTGTAAGGCACCCTGCCGCACGTTTCAAACTGTTCTGCCACTCGTCCCTTGTCACCCAAGGACACGCAGACACAAATGCCGAGATCTGCATCCCCTTTACAACGGCCTTATGCAAGGTGTCGTACACACAGTGTGGAAAAAAGCAGGCGTGCACAAGTTCTTGGTATGAGACATTATTAAAATAAATGCTGAGAGAGAAAATAATGTGTTTTATAAGAAGAAATAATATTTTAACACAGCAATTTATTAACTGAGACCACAGAACAGATCCAACTGATCCAACGACAGCGTGTCAATACTCTGTGCACTAATAATTACGTTTCCCTCTGCTTTAGCCTATCTTGCACGTAGTGCAAGCTTAGATTCTGGGCAAAAGTGAGTTCAGATTACTTTGATTTCTACCTTCTGGTCATTTTAAAACGTTTTCCTACAGTGAATTTGCTTGTTGATAAACACTGACTTGAACAGCTAAAAATATTTTTGCAACATGGGCTTCTTTCAGAAACTGAAACGGTTCGTTGTTATAAACTGGTATCTAATGTCTTCAGGGTGTTTATAACTACAAAGCCTAGACCCAAACTGCCTTTTTACAGATTTTTTTCAAGTTAAGCATTAAAAAGAATTAACTAGAAACTTGAGAATAGTTACTAGTTTTCATTCTTTTTTCCAGGGAGCTGTCAGAAAAATAAAACATTTTCATTTGTGTTATTTTTCTCATTAATATTCAGAAAAAAATCTCTGAAATAAACTGCAAAAGTTTTATTTTCTCTTTTTAGTTTTTTTGGTGGAAAACAGAACTTTCAACCCCCTCTGGGGAAGCAAACTGTCTTGTTCAATGTAAGGCATGGGCAGGAGGGGGAAGGTGAGCAGGAGAGCTTTTATCATATGGTGAGTTCCTCTTGTCCATTAGTCTCCCATATTATCCACAGACTTCTGGAAGTAATTAACCAATAACATAATTTATGCTTGGCATAACTTTATTGGCATTATTATCAGGGATCGTATTCAGCCCAGCTGTGCCATACGAAGATGCACATTAACGCCCTTAGATTTGGTACGAGAAAGACAGACTCTTACGACACTGATAGACATGCTCAGTGTACTGACATCTACCCAAACCTATTTTCTTCCCAGAACAACTATAACATAACCACTCGTTCCCTCGTTTTACTGGGAATTTGGAGAGCTACGTTCCATTTACAGAGCAGAAGTTACTTTACACCTGCTCGCAGAAGAGTTGCAGTGAGTGTCCAAGGCTGGCTTGTTTTACTGCTCACTGTGGTCCAAAGAAGTGCTTTTAAACAATGCTGCTTCCACCTTCTCCTTAGACCTTGCCAGGAGGAGTCTTTTGAAAACAGAGTCTGTGCTGCCTTGTCCTCTTAGCTTTCTCTGTATATTGGTTTATGCACCTGCTGCTAAAGCCTCCCTTGTTCTTTTGCTGGAGAATCCTTGACTTTGAAGGGTAAGAAAAACACCCTGCTACGAAGAACACTGAAGAAATCTGCAGTGCTTTCTTGGTGCTTTGGTAGGTAGAACTGACCTAGATACCACAAACAGCAGGAAGAGAAAAATGCAAATACCTCTCCCTCTATATAAAGATTATTCAACACAACGGGAAACTAAGGAATCTGAAAGGTGAGGGATGATTTATAAGGGCAGATGTGGGAATATTCTTTCCACTTCCCCAGCTGTGGATTTCTGATGTGCACAGCTGTGTCCTCTTTTCACTGTTTGAACTGCTGTCTCCACAGCAATAGTCCCCTGACTTTATTTTCCTCCTAAAATCTTTGCTTCGGCTGACTGTTTCTTAACAAGCTTCCCCCAGAGATTTACGTATTTTTAAGATATTAAAATAAATAAAAGAAATCTAAAAGAGGCCATGTGTCTGAGCACAGGTGTGCGTGTGGTGAAGTCTGTCTCAAAAACAGCCTTTCCTTTCCCCTTTTGTTTTTTTACTGTTTGAGTAGAAAAAAGGAAATCCCTTTGCCATTTCAGAGGGCTGTAACTCCGAACAATTGTTGCAATTATGCTTCTCAAAGCAGATAAGTGGCAGGTGAAAAAAATTAAACTCACTGACGCAATGCAGGTTCAGAATATCTGTAATGAACTGAAATTACTTCAGCGAGTCCCCCTTTTGGTTTGAAAGCCCAGAAATCACCATCATTTGAGCTTTTCCTGCATTTTTTTCAACGCATTGTAATTAAGCTCTGATACGCGACGTCTCTCAGGTCAGGTAGGTTTTTCACTTAGATACAGGTTAGAAGCATGCAGGCAGTGCTGTACAGCTGGTCAGCAAGACAGATCATTCATA
>NW_010239016.1:104261-155895 GCF_000690775.1 Eurypyga helias | reverse complement strand
AGCAGGAAACAGAAAAAATTCCCAGGAACATGCAGGACACTCTGGTTTCCGCTCTGGAGGCCAGCACGGGATCAAATCTTGGCAACACATATTTTTAAGTGGTTCAAGTTCACACGCCAAAGACCACTTTTATTTCACCACAACAGCTCCCAGTGACTATTTCCTTCATCCGCATCCACGCCAGCTCCACAGGAGCTATGTCGAGCCTGTACAGTGTGACCAGCCCGGCACCGCTATGCCCCCAGCCATGATGCTGAGGATGCAGAGGAGGCTCCTCCACTGCTCCTGTGACTCCCCTTGAAAAGCAACCCCAGAGGGGCTGAGACGTTACTGTGCAAAACCTGCAGGACCTTTAAACCGGGGATGCTGTGCGAAGGCAAAGTACATACCACTGTCTAAACATCAGCCAGAGGATAGGTCTTGCTCTGACAAAGGAAGAAAAGCAATTGCTGCTGAGCCTGTACCAGTTCCTTCTGCTCCTTTTTATTGCAAGTCACTGAGAATAAAGATGGTGAAGTTGTTTAAAACCGCCTTTCATTCTCTCTCAAGCACTTCCATTACGCAATTTAGCCAAGGCACTGTGATCCTGCCCGCTTTGCTTTTCCATACTCTATTACCCATGAGTCCAGAGAACTTTTCCTTCAGCCTTCCCTCCATCACCTCCCCCCTCTTCCCCCCTTCCCCCTTATTCCCTCTAGAATAACAATTGCCAGAGGACTCTGACTGCACAGGAACTCTGCAAGCTGCACTCCCAGGGCTTTGAGACAACACTGTGTCCCTTCACATCCAGCACTGGTGAATTTTAAGCTCTACTGAGGGGTCAAGTGACGGCTAAGCTCAGTTTACCCTCCCAGCAGACAGGTCTGTGCTCCAAGCCAACATCACAGGCAAAGCCATCATTCAGCTCCCAGGCTCTGCTTCCACCCATACACAGTCACAGTTGTGCCAGCAGGAAGAGTCTGCCACACAGCACTGGCTTCAACTGAAGTTTTTACATCCTTCCTATCAAATATTAAGTATTTCCAACAAACTCATATATTTATAAACTTAATTAGTCTACAACAGTATTCCATACCATCATCTTGTAAAAGTTTTAAAGTTAACTACAGATGATACAGACTTGATGCAAACCATTGTAACTTGATGATAAAAAGATTAGTTATAGAGCTATAAAAATGTTATGTCAGGTTTTTACAGCCGATCATTAATATCGTAAAATGCAGTTATGTTTTTATGCTTTGTTGACTGACAAAAACAACCAGAATCTTAAGGAGACCCTGAGCTTTCTTTAACAGACGTCTTAAATGGACTCATTCAGAGAAACGTCTTCCTACAGGCTATAAAATACTCCTGTAGTCTACAGTATAAATAGGTTAGGACTCAGCAGAGACCGCAAAGCCAGTATCTCCCTTGGGTTAGATTTGCTACGGTTCAAAACAAAGTAAGACCTGACATCAGGAACAAACAAATGATCTTTTGTTCACTTTCTGTAATAAATTTAGAATGGCATTCAACAGTCAGACGTAAAATACCCATCTCAGTGGGTGGAGGTTTGCGCTGGTGTGGAGGGTGGATAGATCGGTACGACATTTACCAAACAGCAGTAGGAAATGCGAACAGGTGGGAAACCACTGGAAACTACGACTTTTTTAAGGTTGTGTAGCAATGTTGACAGGCATAAAGATCTTCACAGGAGCCCTAACGAAAGCAAATCCCAATTAACTTTTGAAATTGATCCTTTCATATATTATCCAGAGGAGTGGCCAATTTAAGTTCTGATTAGGAATGACCACACTGGAATTCATCTTATTCTCTTGGTAAGCAAATTTCACCAGATTTATTCAAAGCCACTCGCAGTCGTGAACTGGGATGCCGAAGTGGGGCTTTACTGGGCTCAGTTAATTCACAGGTATAGCTATTGTGAACTAAGCCTGAGCATCTCTGCTCAGTCAAGGGCTCATCAGCATGTCACGCTGCTTCCCACACTGCCCACTTTGGCCTCTTTTCCCTCTGGCATATCTAACTTTCATTTTACTTTTCTGGAGAATCCATAGGAAACGTATGGAGTCACCAACCCTCCACCTGCATTTTTCTACACTATTAATAACAGCGTGCTAGAGCAACAAAAGACCTATTGATGCCCTGATGGATTGTGAGAAAAGGGAAAGCAATTTTTTTTAAAGCTGCATTTTAAATCGGCTCATTACACATATTGTTTTCTTTTGTTTTGCACTGCATGACATCAGCATTCTCTAGTTGCTATTCACTGGAGGTTAAAACATCCAAATGGATCCTGCTTCCAGGCCTACGGTCCAAGCTGTGATTTGGTTAAAGCAAGATTGGCCAGATTTTCTTCTGGAAAAAACACATTCAAAATCAGGAAAATTATTCATCTCAACAGATAATTTGGCTTGGAAATTATATTTTCCTTTTAAAGTAATTTAGCAGAGGCCTGTGCAAATCCAAGCAAATTTCCTCTGACTATGAGAGTTTTCATATAAATTAAAAATAAAATCTGTATTTTTTTCCCCAAGAGGCTTCTCCTTTTCATTCTTTCCCAAGAGGCTCCTCCTTGTCATTTGCATCAAATCCCTAAGATATTTGTTACATGTACCAAAGCCGATGGTTATTTTCCCATTCCTTTCTTTTGCAGGGTTTCCACCCCCCCATCAAGTCTAAGACTGGAAAATAAACAGGGGCAGACCTGCAAAAATGAGATTTTCCTCATTATTTTGTCCTGTCCAGCTTAGAAAGAGGATTCTGGAAGTCCAACACCCATTTACAGGTGGGGAGCCTGCACTGTGTGCAGCTGGAATGGGTTGGAGAAGGCACTGGGTCGGGGACAGCACCGACACCAGCAGACTGGATGGAAGGCATGACTGGGTGCCAGTGTCCAGTGGCAGCCTATCTGCAGAGCTCTCAGCGAGGAGGACGAGGGCAAGTACAGAATTTAGTAACTTGGAAAGTGTTTGTGTTAAGCAGGGATGGGAGCAGGGTATTGTGGAATCAAATCCTGAAGTGGTGTCAGGAAGCTGTTACACTTGGAACAAACCCTTCCAATCTCTTGTCAAAAAATTCTGTTTTATTTTACCTCCTGATTTTGAGGTAGTTCAAGTTTTCAGATGGAGGAAATTGTGGAGACTAGATTAAATACGATGCCTGGCTTTTCCTCTTAAACCTTGAGCATTAGACGGTCACCATATGAACGTTTTCTAGTCAGAGCTGTCTACAGGCTTAAAATGCTGGTAATTAGTGAGTCTAAACTGTTGTTAACAAATAAACACTTGATAGCAAATAAACATCTACTTTGAACAAAAAAACTTAAAAGCCTTTATCTTGAGGAATCCAGGAATAGAGCCAGAACCACACGGCTTAATAGATTTCACAAGTCAGCCCCATCAGGGGAGGAGAAGTTACGGTACCTGAATTATCACACTCAAGAGATCCTGCTGTAATCTCGACTAGAAAAATCACACCAAACCGAAGGACAGTTAATGTATGCATGGTACCGGGGACCGCCAGCACTTACCTCTGTGCATGGTATGTCTAACGGGAGACGACCAGCCCACAGTTCATATCACCGAAGAGGAAATCTTGCAGCCACCATCCTGTCATATCCAAGCGCTGAACATGGGAGGACTGAAATCCTTCGCGCCTGCCACCACCATCAGCTGGCATTTTTCAAAGGTATAATCTGAAGACAGAAGATCCAAAATGCAGTTGAGTCTCAGGAGACCACAACCATCAGAACAAGGTTGCAAAGAAGGAACGAATCGTGATGCACAGCACTGCTAAATGCCAAGACTGGGCACACGCACGCCATGAGCATCACACGTGAACACACAAACCTGTTATCATTTTTTAAAAAATCAATAACTTTAAGCTTACACCCTGCTTTATCTGCTGCTGTTGTTAGGGATGTAGGCTATAAATACAGCTGCACAAGGCAAAAACTGCAATGGCTACAGAAGTGAATCATCATTGGTCATTCCATAAAACATATCCTAAAGGCAATAATAAGATCACCTTATATCTTCTCCTGATGCCTACAGCAGTCTGTCTGCAGTGAAGCTCCATCTGAAGCCAAGGGGGTTATCCAGAATAACACACCCAAACTAGAAAGTTAAATACTTGTATTTCTCATACAGCTACACTTAAGAGAAAAGCTCTGATAGTTCACATTTCTCTGATAGTTCAATTTCAGCAGTCCCTGCTGCCATTTCATTTTTTCCAGCTTTCATGTTTCTTGAGATAAGTATTTTTTGCCACTCTCCTTACAATGAATTACATGTGGTAAATACAGTTGGTGTGCTCTGATCTTGGCTTGGAGAAAGCGTCTTGACCTGGTTTAAAAAAAAAAAACCAAAACCCACAAAAAAACCCAGACAAACTTTTAAATGCTTACACTTTAAGATTTAAGGCGCTGACTCCTAGTCTTGCGCTTTACTGCAGCAGTGCAGACACAGCTGAAATTATCCCTAGAAATGAGATTCCTGTTCCCGAGTTCCTTTTAAAAACGTTACGTCCTTGCGTGTGCCCCGTACGCCTGCTGCAGTGATGGAGACACCTTCCACCTGCGTGAAGGGATGGAGCTGTCGGGGAGCTGAGGCTGGGCTGGTTCACTCTGGGGCTAATCAGGGAAGGAGGAGGCTGGGAGCTGTGTGCTCAGGGCATCCCAGAAGTAAAGTCCTAAAAACTCTGTGTTTGCAAATGAGACACACATGAACAACGCCGGTTTGGATGTTTACTCGCAGCCCTTGGAGCGGGGTAGGCTTGGGCACCGAGGGCTCCCATTGCTCATTACTCCAGCAGGGCCTGCAGAACCCCCTGCTCGAACCACCTCGGCCAGGCTGCGACACCAACACGGGCAAACAGAAGGATGTATCGGCTTCCCTCATTCCCGGCACTGTACGAAAGGAGCAGCACCCGTTTCCCACACTCCTCTGATTACACCTATGGGAAATACGTTCATCAATCTTTTCAGCCTCAGTCTTTCTTAACTGCTACCCCTTTAATTCAGCATTTCTGCAGCATTTAGTTTCACCTTTTCATAGCGTGCTTTTTTAATGCTAATTAGCTTGACTGAAGTATAGATCTCCCTACCTCCATTTTTTTTTTCTGTTTTCCTAAGACACCACTCTTCCCTTCCCTTTGATTTTTTATAAAGCACAAAATCATCTGCTTGAAAGTACTGCCAGTATTTCACTGCAAAGAAGTTATTTACCACTGCACCCAAGAGTGACAGTGGTTTCTTATTCTCAAAGCGCAGCCATAAAACACCCCTGAGTCTGACTCCACCACAGCAGAACATACGCCACTTTTAATCAAACTAACTGCTTCTCTGTTTATTAATCTAAACTCCCAAACCAATCTAGGGATGAAAGGGAGGAAAATAAAAAAAAGAAAAAAAATCTTGACAGCAAATCTACTGTCTCATCTAATAAAATCGCAGTCAGCTGTCCAATCAAAAGTCTCAGGAAAGAAAGCAATCACCCAAGATTCAGTGGGGAAGGCGACCTTTGCCTACTGGCTCTGTGCCTCTTCGACGATGGAGGTGGCTTCTTCTAGACTTTGCTTCACACTGTCAATTTCTACCTCTGGCTCATAAAGCTACTTTCAGCAGCTTATTTTAAAGCTCCAGCTTTTAAAGCTTGCAGCTGGAGGTTTTCAGAGACAAAACCATCTCTTGGAGCAACCCTGGCAGGGGCAGCACAGAGCAGGCGGGAGAAACCTGCTGAAAACAGACGAGTTGCTTGTTTCAACGTCACATGCCGTTCCATTCTTCACTGCAATTAATGTACCTGCACCAAAGACGTGGGCTTGAGTCTGCAAAATTTCTGCGACTTGTGTGGTTTCAACCAACTGCCTTACGTCCTTTCCAAGCTTTGAGTAGGGCTGCATTCTCCAGGCGTAGGGTGGAAGACGTGGTGGGACTTCTGCAAGGCCCTAAAATTGTGATTGATCTTCCCTCCCACTGTCCCTTAGGTTCCGCAATGATTCAGGAGGTTACAGGCTGAGGCATTAACCAGCTGTACGTGGTCATGGAAAGCACTGGGCCCCATGCTGGAGCCAGCATCAGGGAACAGCGGGTAGCACCACATCAACACCTATTTAGCTTTACAGTCCCACCCCGTACAACGGAGCAGAATGAACTGAAATGTCCCACAGTCGGTGCTTGTCTCGGCGCGCGGCTCACCCCCCAAGAAAGCAGCATTCCGCCGACAGAGCCGTGCTGCTCTGCGTGCAGACACGCGGTTCCTCAACACCCCACTCCAGAGGGGTTGCACACGGCTGGCTGCACGGAGGCAGCTGCCAGGAAAACCTCGTTGTTGAAGAGAAGGATTTGCTGTGGCTCCAGAACCGGGGGTAGAAGGCGAATAAAGTGCCCTGGGAATCCCTGGCAAGGCACGGGGAGCTCTTCCAGCCCCCAGACAGCAAGGCATTGGAGCGACCCGCAGGGACATCCCCCCGTTCCGCTGTTTGCGGGCAGTATGGGAGCATAATGATTAACAAGGACACTGGAGCTGTTCATAGGGTGAACTCACACCCGCGGACAGCGAGAGATTAGCGTGATGAGCTAGTCAAAATGATTAACATTTCACAGGGTGAGCTGAGATCCACGGCCAGGGAGATGTAATGATTAAGTGGGTCATGCCCACCACCTCGTCAGAGGGAGGCTTGGATTCACGGGCAGCAAGCCGGTTATCAACGTGGCGACATCGATCGTTATTAACCTGGCTGCATCGGCGCTGGCCACAGAATGAACTTCACGGGGAGAGACAGGGAGAAAACGATTAACAAAAGAACTTCGTGCTCTCAGGGCGAATGAAGATGTATGGACAGAAACAGGATTAATGCAAACACACCAGCGTTGATCGCAACATGACCAGGTTTACGGGCAGAAGACTCAGATTAACATGGTCTTGTCATGTCAACGCGCGAGATGGCTCCTCGTCAGGAGGGCTCGGGCGGTGACTCTGCCTCCGGAATTCAAGGTTAAATGTTACCCGACTTGGCAAGTGGTGAGAACAAGCCAAAAGGGAAAGCAATTATCTAGTCTAGACAGACCCTCACACATCTGTACAAATGTTTTGTGGCTGTTGGCTGGTGCCAGATACATCAATTAGTTTGCAGAGAAGCAGCATTAGCAACCATGTCATCTGCCGGGTCTCCAGTGCAAGAAGAAGCTTCTGGGTTTTCGCAAAGGGTTAATGAAACTCAAGACGTGTCAATACTTTGCAAAACTCCTATGTTAGCATAGAGAAAACAAGTAACAGCCACAGATACACAGCCGTTACACTCCCATATAGTACAGTATGACATAAAATGTCCAGTAGCTGCAGAGGCGGTGCCAGGCACATGGAACCCACATTCAGCTGCTGCTAAACCTGATAACCTTGCAGCCTAAACCCCTCTTCACAGGACAGACATGGCAACATAATTGTTTATCACCTAGCTGGGTTCTACGGGTTAGAGACACTGGCACTGCTGGGATTTTGGAGAAGGAATGGAGGAAAACCGTCACTCTCTGACTGCAATTCTTCCCTGTTGGGGGGACCAAGGGTCTGTGCCCCAGTTTCTGAAACTGGGTTCCAGTTCAGACCCGTCAATACCAATAGGTCACAACTGTCTGGTCTATATGACACTTCCCGGCGCCCTTTGGCATACTTGGAGTTGCTTTTTAAATGCAGTGGTGCAGCAGTACCAGCAAGGCAGAGGGTGAGAGCTGCTACTCAATACCCAGAAGGAGATTTTCCTGGACAATGTCTTTTGACCACTGTGACTACTAGCCAAGCTCTGATTTCAGTATTTCAGCTGACTGTACACCGAATTGCTCCTAAGGCCTGCAAATGGCCTATCCACCCTTAGTTAAGAATAGAGGGCAATGATCCAGAGGTGGGAAACTACTCCACACTCCTATTTTGAGACCAGAAGGAAAGCTAAGAAAACATAGTCAGCAGAGGACTGAAGTGTCAGGAAAAGCTGTCTCCTCTGGGTTGGGTACAATGCAATTCTCTGTACAAACAGCTAGCTAATTATTTCTTACTGCATATCAGCTAAGGCTGACCTGATTAAAATCATAAATCAGCCAATGTCTCTGTATTTATGCTGCGAGAATCCATGTCTCTGTTTGCATATTAATTAAGATATGCTAAGTAATCAAAAATGTTTGCTAGGAAAAAGAAAATAGATTGTAACCTGACAGAAGCAAACAGTGGTACACCAACTTTTAAAAAAACTTCCTCGGTTTACACTGTACCCTTCGAAATTATGAGCAGTTTCTAACGACCTGTGATTTCCATTCATCAGGTTTTAAGGGAAAATATCTCTGTCATTTGTATCCCACGACTTGTTTCCACTGGGTGGGAAAATAGCATGAAAGCTGCTGTCAGGCTAGAAAGCTGCATAACTTTATAAGCTCCAGCATATTTTTTGGCTGTTCTTCCCCATGTGCTATGCAGTATCAGATTAATGTCACTGTTCAGCAAAGCTTGGACTATTGATGTTGAAACATTAAAGCTATTTCATCAATACCAGGTTTGGAGAGAGGTCATTTATGGTCATTAGAATAGAAGAGCATTTATTCTGGACATCAGAGAAATCCCCATGGGTCCTAGAGATCATGCTGCAATCCCCATAACGCCACTAATATAATGGCCTCTTTCTTCTTTATTAGAATTTTACGGCTAAGTAGGATATAAGGAAAACTATCAAGTCAGTGGAGTCCAGCACCCTACAGTTGCTCTTGTCACAGAGTCCATATGCTGTTCTCTGTTGGTTTTCCTGCATGAGAAACAACGTTCATTAACCGATATCGCTGAGCCTTTCCTCTTCACAGTTACAGGACGCTATGGGGCTAATATCTCCTGCAGGATGCTAAAACACCCTGCCCCAGTTACAGCATAAAAAGCAGCTGCAAATGCCCTACTTTATTTTATCCTCACATTATGCTAATACAATAAGGACCACTTCAGGTTTGGGGCGGTTTTTTCCCCACATTGTTTCGAGTCAGAGCTCAGGGGGCTGAATCTGGGATCACGTCTCCATCGGAGCAGTGCCTGCAGCCCCGTCGCAAGGCGTGAGGGTGTTTCTCATGGGGAATGCAGAAGCATCTATTGCCAGCCCAAAGGAGTGGGGTAACAAATCTGTTCCACATCCTAAACACTTCGGTGTCACACTTTTTTTGCCCCGTTTTTACATCAATCCAGAGACACTGCTAGACCTGCAACCTCTTGGCCTCATTCTCTTCTCTGCCTCCCACAGCAACAGGGGAAATCACAGTGTCAACTACGCCAGACGAAACTGCCCATCAACAGGGTTGTGCTCCAGGGCCAATTCACTGTGATATGCCCCAAAAGAGATTTATGCAAGATGTTAGGCTAATTTAAGCAGGAGGTATGTATGTTGCATCTGTCTGTCAGCAAGCAGGCAAGAGGAGTTGCTACATTTGGATGATGCTGCTGCAAAAGCAACACCACAAAGACAGATGCGTTGAGCCAGCAGCAAGTATGTAATCCCCAAAAGTGATGATTTCCCAAACAAAAGGCAAACACCCACCTTCTCAATGGAATAACCTGCTGACACTCAGCTGGCTGCCCTCGCAGCACACAGTTGCTGTGATATGACCATGGCAGGGCAATTTTGGACTGACTAATGACATTGCTTCTGCACAGGGTGAGGCTTTTTGTTTAGCAATGGACTTGATTCTACCAGGAGATTTCAGAGAGAAAAAGGCCATGCAGATGAAGAAATAAATTTCAGGTTTGGAATACAGCCATTTCACTTATTACAAAATGCCCAACTCTCTGGTACAACACTGCAATGAGTTTCTTATAAGACAAGTCCAAACCAAAGGACTTCACCAAAGGAAATACAATTGTCTGTTATGCATGGACATAAAATTAGCACCTTGAAGAGAGCTTTACCCATAAAAGAAAAGTGTTTAAATCTTATAAATTCTTTAATGCTTTTCTCCCTAGCATGGGTCCTTAAATTGCCCTGCAGAGAGCACTATTTCTGTTCTTCAATTCCTGCCTTTAAAAGTTTCACTAAGGCAAGCAGGGAACAGACCCATTCCAAACAACCCAATAAAAATGGCAGATAAAATATCAGACACACTCCTGTAGCAAGTTAAGAAACCTGCAATCTGTTCAAGGACGTTTTGTGCACGGGAAAGGAAAAAAAAAAAGATAGAGAAAGAAGGAGACAGGCTAAATTCACCAGTTAATTATTCACTGTGAATTATTTACTCAGATGCAGCTAATTAAGAAACACTTTTAACATTAACGTTTTCTGTCCCTTACCCCTGAAAATTAAACCATATTTGAAATTTTCCCAAAGGCACAGTTCTGAGGCGAGTGCTGGAGGACCCAAGCCCCACGGCTGGTGTCTCTACCCAGCCAGATGTGCACCAGCTCTGGGATAAAAACTGCACGACAGCAGCGTAGCAGCGGGGCTGAGCTAAGGTGGTCAGACGCCCAGACAGAGCCACAAAGCTGGACACATCCCGCACATGAGTCTTGCCACGTTCTAGGTCAGAGCTGCCTTATACTGAGCAGGTCGGACCTTGGGCAGGGAGATGGAGTTACACCGGAATCTGCTGGGTACCTTTAGGGACCCACAGTTCCTTAGAAGAGGAAACACCTCGTTATATCTGGTGCAAAAGACCTTTCTTAGAGCTGTGAATTATTCTTGCAGTACAAATTAACTGTAAGAATGAGAACCCTCTAGTTAACTCCACACCTGTGGTTTATATCACTTCCCATGGTCTACCTCCTGAAGACATTCTGCACTGCCTCTTGCTTAATTTTAAGCAACCGTCTGACCTCAGCATCTTTTGTCAACAGAAAGACAAAGCAAGAAAAGCTCGTGAGCGAGAATACTTCTGCACACAGAAGGATCAGAGTTTTCCGGGGTGCTTTTCACGTAGCGAGAGGCGGAAGCCATCCACAGGCCCTGGTACAGATGCAAGAGCTGCAGCAGCACGGGGGCCGTGCACGCAGGCAGTAATCCAGCTGTGCACGCAGCCTGGGGAACGCACCGACACCGACACGGCAGAGCAAGGCCTCTCCTGGGCCCTAACTTTGCTCCTTCCCTATACGTTCATCATGCAGTAATTTAACTCCCTGGTAGGAATGATACTTGCAGAATGCGATAAGACAGCATCATTTCTAAATTATGGATTGTTGCTTCTGCCAAGTTTTCTCCTCCTTATGCTTTTCCACCATGTGTTTCTTAGACAACGATCGTACTTTATCACTGAGAGAACAGCATTGTAAGGTTTCTTTCAGAGCTTCCCCACAAAAAGGAAAATACGTTATATTATTAAGTTATCCTGAAAATATTATTCTGACTAAGCCAAGCATGTCTCATGGCTGCAGTTTGGATCCTATTGATCTCCATCTTTCCCAGGTAGATAACACACCATGGACCTCACACACATGAAAAAGAGCAGAGCTTTTAAACCTCTGGAGCAAGAATCAAAAGCCTGCATCCCTCTCCTGAAAAGAGAGCAGCAGCTTATTCTGATTTGGCTAGGGAGTGGATGCCTTCGGTCTTATTCAGAAGCCAGATGCTTATTGCAAATGTTGTGGCTGATAAGATGAGGCCTGTATTTTACACCTGGTGAGAATAGATGAACATCATAGTCCCCTCTGGATTGACCAAAAAAAAAGAAAAAAATCTACTTAAGGATGAAAAGTTGCATATTTTTGTAACATTTTGCATTTTGGTTTCACCAGTCACTCAAGAATGTTGTAGTCACTATCTGAACTAGTTTTAAAGACATCCAAAACCCAACTTTCCTAGGCCACTTCCCCTTGGTGGCCACCCAGTACGTCACTTCAATACATCTGCTTGTGCCTGTCAGCAGCAAATACTCTTGGTGGGCAGATTAATTGGATAATGCACACTGCAATCAATTTTTCATAATTCCTCATTTATGCTGTAATTTATATAAA
Organism: Eurypyga helias; assembly: GCF_000690775.1. Taxonomy (NCBI): domain Eukaryota; kingdom Metazoa; phylum Chordata; class Aves; order Eurypygiformes; family Eurypygidae; genus Eurypyga; species Eurypyga helias. Next base: position 143,935 of record NW_010239016.1, on the reverse strand, counting down.
TGTTGTATGACTCCCTGGGACTTCCAGCATGGATTTTGGATTGCAATGGTCACAACAGTACAAACTGACAATGCCAAAAATTATTATGGATTTCACAGTTTGATTGCGGTGACTGTTCTAGATAAAATATGTACTTCCTGGATGTCATTTCATTAGCAAAGCTTGACACACAAACAGTTACAGGAAACAGACGTAGAAGGATGACAATGACAGCTGAATCAAAATCGACCATTGATTTCAAACAAATGTGAAACGATGTTTTCTACTCGTAGCTTATGCTGCTCTAATATGGAGCTGGGGCTCTTGGTAGCTGTGTCACACACACACAGATTAACACAGGGTCAAGCTGACAGTCTAGGTCCTAGCATAATTTATATTCATGCATAATCTTTGCAAAATGTTTGCTTTTCTCATGTTTTTCAAAAGGCAAGGAGCCTGAAGAAATTACTTGTGTCTGGTAAAAATAGTTTGTCTCAGTGGGGACGATATTAATCGCTAGATAGCATAATGCCTTTCATAACTTTCAAATTAAATATTAAGCATTTTAACAACATTTTGGCGGTTCTGTCACAACCGCCCTACTGTAGGTCATAGTAGGGCATCTGTCTTCAAATATTACATGCTGTTTATTGCTGATCATCCTGTAAAAGACTGATTACTGCATTAAACTTGAACATAAACCCACTGGTATTGCTCTACAATCTACACAGCTGGAGAAATTAATCTATTCCAGTTTATGATGAAGAGAAGCTAAGAGCTACCGCAGAGCCATAAAGAGACTTTGTGGTGGACAAGGCAAAAAAGACAGCATTTTTCTGGTTTGATTTTGCCTCCACCTAAATGTGCTAGTGCTAAACCCATGCACCCTTGTGTCTTTTGTGCTGAGGTTCCCTTTGTGGCATGTAAACTACACAGGAAAGCTGAGCTGTCTTAAAAGGTGGCACTGCCTCGAAGGTGCCAAACTGCTTCTTTCAGGTGTTTGCTGTTCCCTTGCAGATCCTATTTTGTCCCTACCCTTATACTGCCTAAGCACCAAACAACAACACACAAAATAATACAAGTTTGATCACACGTAGTTATTCCATACTGTCATAGTGCCCAACAGCCCAATGCAGAGATGAAAAAACCTCTTGTAAAGCTGTTCATTCGAAGGTTTATGATTTATCATTGCAACAGGTGCTATCTGTAAAATATTTTACTTTCCTGCAGTGTCCCATTTAAGGAATGAAATCCTGATGCAGAGACTGTCCATACAATATGTTTGTCTGATGCAACTGCCAGCCAGAATTTGCAAAGTGATGGGCCATATCTGACATGCAGCTTTCTTCTACTTAAAATCTCCCTTATTTCAGGAAACACATAAATATTCATATGTCCACATACTACTTGTTTCTTTTGTCCGCAACATACTACTGATTTGCACCTACTGCATTTTTTACATTATCACTGTGCTAATGGTACTTATTTATTCCTTTGACTTAGAGGTAACTACTATGCTGGACTCAAAATCTTTTCTGGTCTAAACTCTGGCACCAAAGTATGAGCAACTCATCTTTTCCCCACACCTTCTGCATATTTGTGTCTCCGATGATATACAACACTATGTATTTACCAAAGGCTAGACCTGATGGACTTCACAGCCATCCTGAATTTAAGCAGCAGTCCATGTCAGTATTATGCACATCTTGGAGCAAAAGAAAAATACAATATTCCTTACCAACTTCTTGCCTGTATTCCAAGATTCTCACACAAGAACGCATGTATCTACCAGAACCACAGGAGATCTTGCTCAAGTTCTTTTATTTAGATTTATTAAAGATACCTTTAAGTAAGCAAATTACTCTGATTCCCCTAAGAAATCGTAATAAGTAATGTGTATTAGAAATAAAACCACTAACAGCCAAAATTTACTAGGACTTTTCTTGTGGGAATAAATGGCTGGTTTATTGCCTTAAAAATAAATGCACAAACTGTTAAACATCTGAAGTTTCTGTGGCGCAAGGTCTAATAGCAAGGAAGAATGAAAAATGATTTCTCTCTGCTGGCTACACGCTAGACACAAATCTAAGAAATGGAACTTATGTCTTCAAGGAGTGTTGAAGATCATATTTTCTTTTACTCATATGCTTCCAGAATGCTGAAATGCTTACAAGAAGCAGATAGTAAGTATTGCCCAGTGCAACATGTGAATTTTCTCTTCGTTTAACTGTCTTGCAGAACCTCAGTGCCGAGCACCGTCAGTCTTTTTGATTTCAATCCCCTACCCCCATGCTTTTTTATGAACACACTTCGGTCTGCCTGGAACAAACTGGCGTGGGCTGGACCTGGCTTCCCGCGTTCCTGGCGCCCGACTGCAATGTTTGGGGGCTGTCTGGTGACGGCTGCAGGGAGAGATGGCCTATGAGCTGGATCCCAGCTGGGTTTGCATCCAGCATTTAGAGTGAGAAGATGCTGGTAGAAAAGGTTCTTGAAGGACACTTCAGAAACTTGTTCACATCTCTTTTCTCCTCCCAGGCAAACTACCGCCTACAGCCCAACAGCTTGGGCAAACTGGCGGCACCTTTTCCATCAGCAGACTTCAAGAGCTGGAGGTGCTTACGGCCAGTTGGTAATTAATTTGAAACAGATCCTGTAAATCTGTTGTTTTAAAGTTTGGTAGCAAATTTGCATCCAGAGGCTATAATATCCCTGATCACAGTATTGTGACAGTTTCCTCTTAAAATCCCTGAAGCTTTAATTGAAAATAATCAGCAGTGGAAGTTGTTCTAACAGTCCGCATTCACTGACGTAAACAAACACAAGACTTCAAAGCTGTGCACGTTTCTGTTTGCATCTGCGGCTCTTTCACCAAAAGGCATGTTGTTGATTTCATTTATTCCAAACACAGCATAAATGAACGCTTAATTTGGAAGCCTATAAATAATGAGCATGCTCAATTACAGCAGCAGCATCTAGAAGCAAGCTTGAAATGACGTTCCTGAGTCACTAATGCTATTAGAATTTCTATATGCTAAGCCTCAGACATACCCCCTCGGAAGTTCACGGGGAAGTGTGTTCCACCACTTCAGGACAGCCCCCGCTGCAGTTCAGGCACTAACAGCACAAAGCCTCTTCATGAATTATCCTCATTACTGCAATAATCCCTCAGTGGTTCCCAGCGAAGGTGTTAAACACGAGTTAATTTAGCGCAATAGGAAGTGCCAAAGGAAGAACGATGCCTTTATCATTTCTCTTATCCTTGCCAGAACATGGTAAAGATCTGGGGCTATGTGGCTACTTACTTTTTGCATGATCAATAACAGTGAGAGAGGCACAGCTTGTTACCACTGTCCTGAGAGACAGGCACCTGAAACACCCTCCTTCCTCAACATTATTCTCGGGAAGAGACAAGTGGTTCTGGCAAACAGCCTGAGACAGGCAGGCACACAGTTGAGATGAGATCCATGTCTTCTTCTCTTTGCAGTCTCTCTGGACCCATGGGATGACAGGATGCCATGTACAGAAACCAAGAAGCCTTGATGTATAGGGCAGGAGCGATGCGTACCTCTCAGCTCACGCTCTCTTTCTCATTCCTAGCAGATTCACCTTTCCTCACTGCAATATTACACCATTAGACATGACTCCTCAGCAGACACGAACATACCACCAGCCCACTTTCCTATGCTCTGGTATCTACCAAAATGGTTGGAAGTTGACCTCGTGCTACTGAGCGAAATGTTTGATCGTTTCTTCACCCAAGCCAGTGGCTGACGTTCTGCTCCCCAAAAGGAGTCTGGCACCGGGGAGAGGAATGGGACTTACTCCTAGCAAGCTGCAACAGCATCAGCCGTCTCCAAATCCAACTGCAGCCAGGCAAGTAAGTTCTCAAAAGAGCCCTGTTGAGGAAGGGACAGGCACATGGATTGGGACCACAGCAGAGCTCTGCATCTTGAAAGATGCACCCTCCTCCATTGTCAATAATCACCTGGTTCACCGAGAGGCTTCTAGTGAGGAAATTCGTGGATTTTAAGAGGAAACTGGCACAATACTGAGAACAAGGATATTATCTCTGCACACCGAGGTAAGAGATGGAGGACATAGAGATCCTGTGCTCTAACAGGTCCTTCTTCTCCTGCAGGTGTAATTTCTACACCATCATGTACAGTTTCTAAATTTATTCTACAAACACATTCCATTTAATAGGCCAGCAGTGGTTTTTTCCCCTCTTCTTGCTACAAGCCTAGCCTTAGGCCAGCTACTGCAGACAGGGCAGCTGTCACATTTCAGCCAGGTCTCCGGCTATCTGCTTCCCAGAGATTGGCAATAGCATGGGGGAAAGGCTGTTAAGATTGTCCCCTTTTCTTCCCGCTGACCTTACTCCCAGAAGCAGGTCAGCCAGCATTTCTGCCAAAGATTTAATTGTACTTTCTCAGGATTGGATGCATTTCAGACCCCCCTGCTATCTCCACTGCTTGCCATGCTGTTTAATGCTAAATACAAACCCTTCCCGTCTTAGTTTCCTTCCCCTCATCCCTCGACCTCTCTCCATTTTCCCTTCTTGTAATGAGGCAGTAAACAGAGATTTACTTGCATTCCTGGTTTTTAAAGTTCTGCAACCTACTTTTCAACACACACATCATGCAGCAGCTTAGAATTATTTTATGAAGGACATAAAAATGCTTCCTTTTTCTTCTCCACACACACACAGCCACCCCCTGCTTCCCAGAGCTCTCCCCCCCTGCCCAGAGACCCCCAGCACAGCAGGCTGGATGGCACTCAGGCCTCCAACAAAAGGCACCAAGTTTCTCCAAGGATACCAAACTAATGCCTCCCTCTCGGCATGCGAAGACTCTCATGGGGACATGCCAGAGGAGAGCTGCAAGCACAGCAGGCCGGTGAGGTGCCATAGCGTATACAAAGACATAAACACAAACACCTAAAAGGGATTTCCTCTCCCAGCCGGGTACAACTTAGGTATCCTTTCCCAAGCTGAAGGGCAGAGATGAAAACCCTTCTTCTGTCTTACCCCTTTCGGCTGAGCACCTTTGCATTTCCAGACACAGAGGGTGAAGACAGGCAGAAGTCAAATTTGTTAACTGAGGGAGACAGAAAGGCAGGAAGAGAAATAAAAGCGGGGAGAGGTAAGATGAAGGAGTTGAATGAGCCCCTTCTCCCCGGATTGCCTGAGGTAGGGCAGGCAGCGGGAAAGCAGCATGGAGAAGGTGACTCCCTAAGTCACAGGGAATGACTGGGAATGAATGACGACCCTGCAGAACTGAACTAATCACAGTAGACAGGGCTGTCATATTTTATCTGCGCAGAGACTTTTAATTTTGGAGGATCTCTTGTCAGTCACATTTTTAAAGGCATTCCAAAAGAGCACTGTACTGACCTTGGAGCTCGCTTACACGGAGCGATCTCAAAGCACCTGTAGAGAAAACCAATATCTCATTGTTTTGTAGCTTTGTGATATTGCCATATCAGAAAGGCAAGTCTGAGGTAGCACTTAATGGTTACAGGTTTTCAAGCAGTCTTTCAATTAAAATTTAATAGGACATTTATAGTCTCTAACATGAAAATCATGAAATGGCTTTAAATGTAAGTCAGGGAGGGTAAAAACTCCTCAACATTTATGTCTCTGGATCTGCTAAGCCAGAATGCAGGGAAAATATTTGTAATCATCTGTACAGGTCATGGCTTATCTAAGAAATAAAGAATAATTTTAAAAATTCAAGGGTATTTGTAACAAATTTACAGAGCTGTAACAGACAATTCCTTCATGTTTAAGGAAGAGTGTAAACTGGGTTTAGTTTCAGCAGGTCTCCAAATTCCTTAGACTGAGTTTTAACATCACACCTCTTTTATGCAGCAAGGAGCAATCATTGGCCCCACAAGTTATAGTGTGCGGACAAGGAAACTCAAAAGAGTTTTGGGAAATCCCTACACAGTCCCAGTAACCCAACAGTCTACCTGAGTAGTGGTTTTGCAGTCCTGAGAGGGGAGAGGGGGGCAGGGAGAGAATTAGCTATGCACACATGCTTAATGTAAAAGCCGCAGGGTAACATGGTGTTCCTCCTGTGAGTAGCCAGGATGCACAAATAAATGTGTTGAAAGATGAACATGGATCTTGTAAATTTATGTATAGGTGGGGCTGTATTGGATCCAGTAAGCTGAATGCTAGACCTAATATCCTGGCAGCATTAAAACCAACAAAATTCCCCTTTGCTGGTTTTCCTTTGGCGTGCAAAGCCTGTAGCAGGACCTAACTTACTGATCAGCATTTAAAAAAAAAAAAAAAAACCACAAAGCCAAACCACACCACCCAGCACAAAGGAAAATTGCAATTCCAGGAGGAAATTGTGTGATGCCATTCTTCAGCTATGAACTGAGCACTCATAACTTTCATTGCCAACAATCCATAAAACTCGCTGTCAAGCACTCAGTGTCCAGAAGGCATAAGAAGTGTCAAGAAATGCTTTATGCTGCTGCTAACACACTACAGAAGGCTCGATCACTAGATTAAACTAGAGAACAGGCTGGCACTCTCTGAGAAGAAATTTGGATGAGACCATAATGGTAGCGAGAAGGGCGGCTTTGATTTGTGTGAAATCGGATGGATTCAAAGGGGTGTCCACAGACTGGTTCTCACAATCAAGGCATCCAGACAGACAGATGGACCGAGCAGGAGCTGCAACTGTTTGCTTCCAGCCAGCTGCCTGATGGAGGGGCTCTGGCTGTCAAAAATAGAGAGAGATAGCAAAGGTCATGTTTCCCAGCCTTGTCCCTCAAATAGCTGCAATGGGTTGAAGCACTTTTCCTTGCTGATCTGTGATTTGAACAAGTACAGCCTCAGGACAACTTCAGCTGGTGCTTGGGTGCCAATCAGCCCAAGACACCGTAAGGGCAGGCAGAAATTGCTGCGGGACGTATGTGTGCTTTTCCTACAGCCGCATCCTTTTTTTCTTCTGTATCTGGGAAGAAGGGAGAACGTGCAGCCCTGCATCACCTAGTGCTTCCCCTTGGCCCGAGGAAATCCTAGCATCGTGTCTGCTCCGCATCACAGGAATGGTATCAAAGATGTAATCAATGGAGAACAAGGCCTCCAGCTGGGAGGGATGTGCCCCTGTGCAAATCAGCTGAGATGGAGCACATGCACTGGTGAGAACTTTAAGGGAAGCGGTAAAATGAGGACAGAGTAGCTGGGACAATGTCAGCAACGTTTTAGTGCTTTGCTCCAGGGAGAGACCAGAGAATCCTTCTGATGACACAAGAACCATAAAATATGAACAGAACTAAATGATCTGTCTTGGAAGGCTACAAACATCTTTAGTTTCTCAAATCTGGTTAGAATGAAAAAACCCACCAAGCTAGAACCAGAAAATGTTGCACATATTTCAGGAAATGTTACCTTGATATATCCTGAATAGATAAAAGAAACCCAATTAAAATTGAAAAATCTGAAACTCTCAGATAAAATATTTTGAATGCTAAATGGAACTTATGAAGTTCCACTGCCTTAACCTCCTCTAATAAGCTGCTCAATAAACTCCATGAAAACATATTTTATGTACTGATAGCATCTCAAAGTATGAAAGGTTTTGCAGTTGTTCAGCAATCAGTTACCAGCTGGATTATGGTCCACTAATGCTGTTAGATTTCTGCAAGACAGAAGGCAGCTTTTCAACCATTTGTTATTTTAATGATGAGGAATCTCACCATAAGCCTTGTTAAAACTTCATTTAATCCATTACAAAAGAAACAAAGACATTTAGAAGTGAACATAAAAAAATCTAAATCTATCGGAGCAGAAATTATAGGGTCTAGGGAAGCTTTAAAGGAGCATCCATGGAATAAAATGGCCCTGCTAATTAAAGAACTGTATCTTTTCAGATTTGACATTTAGGGACTGTCTTCAACAGGGACTGAACTACTCTGCATGATAGCATGGGTAATGACAAAGAGAAAAAGGGAGAACCTGTACAAAGTCACCACCAAATCATCCCATCTATTCCAAATATCACCTGAGCATTTGCAAGGGTGTTTTTTACTGAGTCTTCTTCCTAAAATGTGTCAGAGGGAACAGAGGATGCAATCTCCCTGCCCTTAGATCGTGGGGGAAGATTGTCCTTGCAGAGCTTACTCCCTTGATTCAGTAGCAGTCCTAGGAGAGAACCCAGTGAGAGGTAAATGTGCTTCAGAAACGTAACTGTCCTCCTAGGAGAGCTGGGATGTAAAATCAGTTCAGTGAATTTCATCAGGTCCATCCCATGAAACTGTGCCTGTCTGATTTTTGCTAAGCCCAGGAACATGACATCTGAGGCAAGCAGGTGCTGGCTGCGCTCCTTTGCCACTGCTCTCCCTATCTGCAAAGTACTCCAGCAGATCTGGAAGATGCATTTTCATCGGGTCCTCTATCAGAAACAACCATGCCCCAGACTCCCTGGCCCTTCTCTAGCGTGTTCTGTTCTGCTGTGCTGCCTCCTATACGTGAACTGAGAAAAAACCACAGAGAGACTAGAATTATCTCTTTCTATAATCTCCAGGCAGTATCCGATGCAATGTATTACCTGAATGAACACTTATTTTATGACTAATACATTAAAGGTAGCTGTCAAAACACTGAAAATGGCCACTTCTGAGTGCAGAAAAACATGCGTTTTCCAAAGGACTGAGCAGTAACTTCAGCCCTTCAATTACCCTCACAAATCTGTACCTGAAAACAACGAGACACAAATCTGCATGTTCAACAAACAAGTCTAGATTTGCACTTACAGGTGCAGGTGAAATGTTTATCCACAAAAAGGGAGCCTGATTACTAAAAACACACTGAAATGCTCTAATCTCAATTCTCCAGGTTTTCCTGGAGCAGCAATGTTATTTACAGCACAGCTTTTCATATTCCTGAGGGAAGGACAAGCTCTTCCAACTCCCGGGATTACTCTTCCTTCATCAGCTCAAATGAAGTTCCCAGTTGCTATTGTAAGAGTTAGGTGAAGCTCCCATTGATAGTTTCTTCCTTCAAAGATTTCCTCAGAATTGAGGTTACTGGCCAGGCCACCCACTAAACTGGGAGAAAGTCCAGGACCCTCTGTCAGAATTTGATCCCATTTAAATTAATGGTAAAGAAGAGGGCATAATCTATCACATCTATCTGCTCCTTTCTCTTTGTTTGAGGGAGATGGAAAACATCAACTAAACTTGTACCTACCTTGAAGGTCCAAGTACCAAGAAATTATAAATAAATAAATACATTTTTCATTTTGAATACAGCACATCAAATGTTAACCAGCCCAATTCTATGTATTACAAGAAACAGTGCTGCTTCGGGTTCTTCTGAAAGGTTTGATGTAAAAACACATTCTCTAGCTCCCGCACTCTTCCATACCAAACCAGAAGTTTACCAGATGTCCAGCTGTTTTGAGACCTTTGTCTTCAGCTTGGTTTCCTGAAGAAACAAGCCTTCTAAAAACATGCTGTTTGTCTGCCTCCTTTCAGTAACTTCTGAAATAAGTTTTTTCTCAAATAATTACTTTTTAAACTTCCTTTCCCCCAAGCTTGTAAAATATTAACATTTGAAATCAGTTTATATAATATTGCTCTTGCAAGAAACTGCTGAAATGGTAAATTAAGTGCCATCTAGACTGGCTAAGGAATTTTTGATAAGAGAGTGATTTTGAATGAAAATATGGATACTTAATTCAAAGTCAATTAAAAATGGAATTATAAAGTATCTAGATGAGAATCACATAATGGATATCAGCACAAAGTCTATAGAGGAAAATCAAGCCTGAAATTCTTCCAAAGGGTCAGCAAAGTCTTGGAAACCAACTTCACCAAAAACTTTGACTTTTTTTAGAGCCTTTCCTGAAGCTTTTCATAAGACTTCATTAACGAAACTAAGCAGTCCTGGTCTCAGAAACAGGAATGAGTTCTGAATGTTAAGTAAGATCCTAGTTTTTTAACTAAGACACAAGATTTAAGAAATGGCCATTTTTCTTTGTAGTATAATATTAATTATAGATTACAGATTAATCCTAGTCTTCTATAATAAGATTGGCTGGATCTCATTTCTAGAATACATGACTTCACAGATAGATTCTGCTTTTTGTTTACCATAATAAAGGGAAGTAATTTTTAAGGAAGTAATTGTGTTTGCTACCAAAATAATCAAGAATAAAATTTCACACAGAGAGTCCAGCAGAAGATCAAGCAAGAGAAGGGGAAAGTTGGAATGTCCTGTGCAACCACGTCACTTCAGGAAGACAGCGCTCAGGATGACTGCAGAATAATGTGTGCATATATGTAAATATTTTCTTTGAAACCATTACAACCCATCTCAAAAAGCAGTTGGGGTTAGTAGCATCTGACCATTTTCCTTTCCCCAAAACTGCATAGCATGTTCTTAAAGAATGCCATCACTGCAGTCAATTAAGCACGTCCAAAGATGCCCACCAACACAGAGCACTAGGGACTGGAGAGAGATGAAAACACGCAGCTCCTCTCTGTTACTTAACCAATCTACAAATGTCAGATCAAGCTCTTGTTCTTCCAGCTGATGGGAAGAAAAATGGTCTAAACGAATTTTCATTTAAATTTCTTAATGCACTGCACCAGTTGTTTGTCACATGCTGACACGCTGTCATGTTGGTTTACAACATGATGTATGGTAACATGATATGAAGTGAACGTATTTCATTCAGAGAAATGCACTAACGCCTTTAGACTCTTGAGGAGTAGACAGGTAGTTGCTTTATTTCTTAGCACCTGATCTAGATTTATTAGAACAGGTGGAAACATAGCACAAACCACCTACATCTCTTTCAAACTCTTCTGGAAAGCATCACCACGTTCGCCTTACGCACTCTATATGCATCGCATGCTCACACCCATCCCACCGAATGCAAAAGTGCTCGACTAGTCCAGCTGAGGCATCAGCTCCTTGCAATATGAAGTCAAACAAGTTCTATTTAGAACAATCAAAAAATAAATTCTCCTGGAGGCTTTGTAAAGTTTCTAACTCCTCTTCCTTCCTGGAGCACAAGAAGGTTTATTTACTTGCACAAGCCTTTTTATACATATATAGTGGAAGAAGTTACTCATATTTATGATGACAGTAGTGTATTATACTACAGAAGTTGTCATATTTTCATTAAAAGAAACTTCAAGAGTAGTCCCTAAACTACACGAGAAGAGGCCCATATTTTTCCAAAAGTCTCCAAAGCATTCCTTGAAGTCCAGGTGAAACTTTACAGTTGATCTACCGACAATCTATACGATGACCAGAAGGGGCTGCCCTGTCTCTCTCCTGCTCACTCTCAGTAACAGCTCCTACCCTTCACTTCTGCAGGGTCAGCTGCACGCTGCATTCCATCCGTTTGCAGCTCTGATTAAAAGCTAAACTTTTTTTGCAAGGCTTATATATATTTAAATCAATGGACAGAAAAAATTCACTGTGAAACTGCAGAAATGTTAAAGCTATAAGAAAAGGAGGAGGAAATATGTGGTTGGCAGCATGGAAAGGAAGAGGGACTACTCTTTCATTGCTATCTGCTGCAGAAACTTAAATTCATAAACACGAGACTGAAATTGCATACGCTCTATCCCCAGATATTACCGAGAGAAAATACAGGCATTGTGTGCATCACCTTCAACTTCAGAAAGTGCATTTGCGAATGATAGTTCAAATTTCAGTCAATCACTACCGTAGCCTTTTCCAATTTCTGTGATTCAGTAACTGGGCTCATCTCTCATCAGAACTGTTAAGCAGAAAGCTGACAGGTATTGAAAGAATATTCTTTTACTCGTGCCAGAAATAACATTTAAGACTCAGAAATAGGAAAATAGGATTCTTAAAATACCCACTGAGCTTTGACCATAGTCTGAGGAAAGCCACGGTATAAACAAAACTCCTTAATTGGTACAGCCCGCAACAGGGCTTCCCACTTAATCCAGGAAGATTAATGACATAACAGCTAATTGATTAACTAGATCAGTTACACATGGTCCAGGGGACCTCTGATCTTTACCGTTCAGTTTCACTGAGGCAGATGACGACTTCCAGCCAGGTATCACAAACATTTCCTTCTGTGACCACCCCCGGCCCTGCCAACAGCAATGTTTATGAGACGCCCAGTCAGTAGAAAGCTTCTTGAAGTGCTAGATAAAACACCCCATCACTCTCCTGCTCCTAAAACCATTACAATGCAGTCCAAAACGAGTGGATTAATTGTGCTGATTGATGTGACACAATCTAACTCTGTATCTTGGAAACAATTTCAAGCAATACGGAAAGAGATACACCCCATGACTAACGAGCCGCTGGCTACTCGGTGCATCCTGCTGGGCAGGAGATCGGCAGGAGATGCTAACGGGGGGCCTCTAAAGGCAAGAGGTGGGACCTTCTAAATTAACTTCACAGAGAAGCTAAAGATACTTTCTGAAGAGACCTAGGAGGTCCCTTTGCTACAAGGAAGAATTTCACAGTCAAGATTCGCACCGGTGCAGCAGGGTAGAAGAGGTGAAATATGGCAAACTTTATCAGCAGAACACATCTAATTTTCATTCATGCAAATAATGCTTGAGGTGGGCTTGGTGCTCCCTCCAGAGCCATGTCATATCCCAAGCCAATCCTTTAAGCACGCTCCCAATGCATTAGCGTTCGTTCCACCTCGCACCTGCCACGCGCTCACTGAGCTACGGGCAGTCAAGCCCTACACACACCGTGACCTTTCAGAGCAGTGTCTGTGCCGGGGCTGTCTGAAAAGGATTACACAGCACAGCTAGAAAAGCTGCATCTCCTCGACACAACGGAGAGAATGACTCCATCCCCGCCTCAGCTGCTCTCTCACACGGTTGTCCCTTCCCGACCAGCAAGGCAGATTCCTTGACGGAGAGCACCTGACAGGGTTGCCAGCCACCCCAACCACGCAGACTACCCGTTTGGTGACAGATTCTTGCCATCACCTGCAGAAATGCCCCGTTTCCCCAGCAGCAGCTGCAGGACTTGACGGCAGCTGACAGTAGACTCCAACATCTGACAGACTTGTGCAGAGCGTCTGAGCACTCCTGCCATGTGCCAGTGCCACTTACGCTAAGGGACCCATTAGGAGTGCAGTCATCTACAGAAAGGTCAGCTGTCGCGACTGATGTCAGAAGTGTCACCTTTGCTTAAAGGGACCACACACCAAGATCCCAAGCTAACTAGGTGGCACTGCTCTCCTCGTCTTAAAGCCGAAGTCGCGTCACTCCAGGCTGGCACACGGAGGGATGTCCTTGGCTGCAGCGACACGAGTGCTGAGCCTCCTCCGCGCGGGCCTTTTCGGGGCCTGATGGCAGTGCCACCTTCCCTGACACTTCTTCTGGGAAGGGTTTGGACCTCTTTGGTCTTACACCCAATCTGTGCACCAGAAACAGCAAAGCACGACAGAAAGTATTTTGCAAGTTTTTGGATAGAAAACAAGAAACCTTACTTCTCTGGCTCCCATTGCCAAGTCTCCCATAGGAAACAATAGCTCTGCCCACAGTCGGGACAGAGCAACAAGATGCAATAAGCATAGAAAATTAAATCAGAAATAACTGTGAAAAAGTTAGCTGAGTTACAGTACGGAAACAGGATTAGTGCCAAGGCAGAACCACCACAGTGGAATTACAGTTCTGGTGGACGGACTCGTATGCAGAAGGTAATCCGATTCAGTCTGAATCTTGTTCCTCCAGCACTACGACTCCAGTGAAAACTGTTCTGAGGCTGGGAGAGCACTCTGCAGAGTTGATTCCTCCTCAGCCGATGGAGTCAAGGTGTTCATGACAAAACACAACTACCGTGTTAAACTTGCAGGGTCGAATTCCAGCTTGAGTGCTATCAGTGCAAAACCTGGCCTCAGCACGGCAGATACAACTTGATCGTTAACTGTCAGACGCTTTTATACTGAGCATGTTACAAAAACATGCATGTTTCATATCACACGCAACTGTCTGCTGTTCTAAAATCCTACTATTTTTGAGTACCCGACATGCACAAAAATAATTAGCTTCAGGAGAGGCAAAGTTATAGTTTGTGCCTAGTTACTGCTCTGTTTGGATTACTTAGGCAGCGGCACTTGCATAATAGCTAATGTTGCTCATCTATTTGAGGAACAGCAAAATTAAGACTTAAGGTATTTTAAACCACTATAGTGGATTGTTAAGTAGCCAGGGAATGCTGACATACCACTTTGATATTTTCAGTCCCCTTAACTAACTCCATAAACTATAGAAATAAATTCCAGACCTGGGTGCCTTGTCGGAATGAACTGTGCTGTTTTGTAATAGGGACTGAATACGGTTTAATCTTGTCAAAGTGGGTTTTATTAAAGTGACCTTGACACACTTGAAAAAGAGATGGCATTAACTGTGATCATTACCCGATTGCTGGCTAAATGACACCAGAACTCAGACTGGCTTTACAGGAGTATCGAGGTGGGAAGCTGACCTGTAGTTTATCAGCATGTGGCAAAAAGGTTAAAAAATTATTTTTTTAATTCTCTGGCACAAGGAAGAACACATGCTGTGACAGAACTGAAAGCATGGTTGGAACAAGGGTACAGAATCAGAAGTTAATGAAGGGAGCACAAGAAAAGGACACTTGTGGGTTTGCAGGTATCTGGGTAAGTCCATGCTGATTTTCAGGACTCTTTTTTCAGAACACACAAGCTCTTTAGCCCTGGTTTTCCTCTTTTGTTGACCATGAGAAAGGTAAATTGCAATTCAGGGTGATTACGTCTAATCGGAAACATGTAAGTAATGAAGGAGTTTGGGCCTCAAGCCCTGATTTGGTGGGTTCGGGACTGAAATCTGTAGTCACTTGTCCCTGGACATCAGAAAAGAGGTCTGTGTCTGCTGCACACCAAGAAAGAACGGGAACAATCACATCTGCCCAGATGTGATTGGGCACAATCACTTCCTGCCCAGAAGCAATGGGCTCAGGTGCAGGAATAAAAACCGCAAACAATTTTATTGCTACTGAAATAACTATTTTGGCCAGAAATTTTATACCTTGTGCCCAAAACTGTAAGTTTAGACAGTATGTTCTAGCAAAGCTAGACAGCCCAGTAAAACCAGATCGCGTGTTTCTGCTAAGCTTAGGGACAGAAGTTTCGCTGCTTTGAGAGAGAGCATAAGTCTGTCAAAGTGAATGTAAAACTATCCCTCAAAACTAAAGAAAATAAACACAGAGGTGGAAATTTTTGTGGTTCTAAATTTTGGCTGTTTTCTACCATCAGAGGGGTGATAAGTTGAAAAAAAAAAAAAGTATCTCTAGACTTTCATGTAGTCACTTTTATTCACCATTAAACTTATTAAATATCAACCTCTTCCACACATACAGCTCTTCTCTATCCAAAAAAAAAAAAAAGTGCAGTTGCTCAGAAGTGGTGGTACTTGATGATTGTTTTTCTACTTAAAATATGTATTTCATGAAACAGCCCACAAAGCATTCTGTGAAAGTTGGCAATTCTTACTGAATTCCGCAAAGCTTTTTCAAAAGGCAAATTTAAGTGGCAGAAATCAATGTTTCTGAATGTGGATCATTAAGGACTAGAAAATGTACACTTCATTCACAAATGATCTGGAAAAAGAGATGAATAGTGAAAAGAAAGTTTGCAGGTGACACAAAATCATTCATAACAATAAAATCTAAAGTGGACCATGAACTATTGCATAAGGAACTTGCAGTACTCTGCAATTAGATGATAAAATGGTAGATGAAATTCAGTTTTTATAAAGGAAAGCATTGCATGCTGGGAAAAATTACTATACATGCAAATCAATAGGCTCTACATTAGCTACAGCCTTCAGTGTGTGGATGCTGGAGCCTTTGTCTAGTTCCCAGTGAAAATTGGATCTCTCCTTTGTGTAATCAAAATGGCTACAAAAAAATAACAGGAATTGTTAGGAAAAGTTCCAAGAGAGCATAAGGTGCCATTAACGCACCTGGGTGAGACAAAAGTGGGCAAATGGTTACCGAAGGGGTGCATGTGCTGTTATGAGGGGAGGTCTGTGAGGACCAATAAACACAAAGACCCAAAAGCACCAGACTTAGGCCCTAGGGAGCAGAAGATGGGAGGAGAAGGATTGCTTTACACATGCTCTGCCACTTACATTCCTTTCCTAAACATCTGTTCCTCACTGCTGGGCAGAGAACCTGGGGGCACACGGACCCTTCCCTCGCGTGTATGCCTGGTGTCACAGCAGGAGAGAAGCCTCAAAACGTGCCAGCAACAAGTGGACAGTAGAAACCTGTTAGTTGTCTGTAGTTCAGAGCCATCAAAGACGACTGTTCTGAACTGAAGGGAAGGCACTGGTGCTCGTCACTTCTGAAATAAATCCATCACTTCTCTGTTGCTCCCAAGGTGTGTTTTGTTGGAGGGGTGGGACAGGAGCAGTTTGTCTTTTCAGCTCTTCAGAGACATACATTCAAATAGGTTTGAGGTTACTGGAGGAGGAAACCCAAATTTCATTCTTGATTGATTTTTTCAGTAGATTGCAATGCTCATTTAATTGTTTTTTAGTATTTGACCTTTCTATTTCATTTGGTTAATCTTCTTGATGATGAAATAGCATTCATGATATTCACACAGGGTAACTGTTGAAGGCTGGAGCATGAATGCTGATTTTTCTACAGTGTTCTGCTGCTGTGGACACCCTAGGAATGGAATCAGATTGAAGAACAGCCTCAGCTTCTGGTGCTTCTGAGAGTCTGATTAGATTTAGTTTCCTTGTAGCCCATGATTAGTCATGGAAAGGGGGATGTCTGTACAGGACATCTATGGAAATCTTTTGGACTGTGCCAGAGCTGCTGCAGCTGAACACAAAAGGGAAACCTCTGAAAACATTAATTTTCTTGGCAAATGTTATCAAATCTTTCAAATTATATGAAGATTATCAATTCTCCCAACAGCGTGACAGTTTCACGAACATCCTTGCGGGATGGAGCGTGAAGGGCAGAACACACTCACTGCCAGTATCGACAGGGCTGTAGCCAGGTCCTCCACACTCTGCCCGACTTCTGGTGCGGGTTTTGCCTGGCCTCACACTGACCACACATGGCTAAACACCCAGTCCACCTTTGCCTACTGCCCGAGTTTCCAGGTCATTCTGGGTACCTCTGACAGACGAAGGGCATGTCCTGCTTTGAACCACGGGAAGATTTCAACCTGCAAAACTACCAGCTAACTTCCCAGTACTTACTTCACAAGGAGCTTTTAACCATGTTCTTTGACAAGGAACCTTTAACCTTTTGGCCAGCTTCCCCCAAATCTGACAGAGGTGCAGGAATCTCATAGGTCTTAAGTTCCTTCAGATATTGTGGAAAAAAGGCATCTTGCTACTGAATGAGAGGCAGAGGCTCAGCACAGGGAGGAGGCAGGCATCTGTGCTGCAGCCCTGGGGCACCCTGCCATGCAAGGCACCCGGTTTTTTGTATCTATTTACACAGTATCAGAAATTAAATATGAAGGCAAGTTTTAGCTGTATGTACTATCCTAAAGTGCTAATGAAGTTTTTAAACAAATTAAAAAAAAATCCTGCCATCTTCTGATACTCTCTCTCTGCTTTCTTCTCTTCTGCATGCATCCCCTTTCCCCATCACACGTATCAAATCAATCCTGATCTGTCAGTCTAGTGCACACAATTGTCTTCAGCATGCTTTCCTAATAGTAAGGCATCAGAGGCTCATATATATATAAAACAAACTGACAGTCATGTGTTTGAAAAACCATCCCCTCATACACTTCTTCAAAGGCCCAAGATACTAAAATGCACAAAAAAATATTGAAAGAGTACCAAAAATCAACTCTCATATCTGTTGGATTTTAATGGAATGGTCTGTATCTTCAGGCAATTTCATTATTCTCCCAAGAGGAGGGAAGCTAAATGAAAGACAAACCTCGTTAACCTCTGACCATGAAAATCAATAATTTTCAATAAAATTTAAGCTAATTTGTTTCCAAAAGATCTCACATATCTAGTATCATGTGGTCCAGAGCTAATCAGCTATGGGATATTATATTTTCCAGATCATTTTGCCAACTTAGGTACAAAACCTTTAATTTTACCCTAAAACTACAGGAATCCTTGCACACAGACGAAAGACAGCTACTTTCAAGATCATGTGGTGGTTATGAGCATACAGTAGCCAACTTGCCCTGTACTCGTAGCTACTCTAGAGAGACATGCAAACACTTCAGAGAGCACTACTCTTATTTTTAGATCTATTTAGGGTCATCGATTCTTCTTCAACCACAGAATTGACTTCTACAAGTTCATGCTACACACTTTATCTCACTGAATTCTGCAACCACTGAATACAAAAGTACATCCCTATTTTAAATAAAAATGCCAACCTTTACAGCACAACATTGGAAAAAGCTGAATATGGGCTTGGTTCTGTGAATGCACCAAAAGCAAGGGATGAAACAAAAAATAGTTATTCTAGCTCACCTTCTGCCAACAGGGAATAGCAGAAACAGTGGTACTTTGCTAATGAAGTGTTAAGCTATTAGATTCCTCCAAGTGCCAGGGAGAGGGCATTTGTATAGATCCCTGATATACAGCAAGAGGAAATCCATTCCTTACCTCACTGGAGCATAAAATACAGAAATTTCAGAACAGAAGTTGGTGTTCTGCAGAAAGAGCCAATATAACATTGCTGGAGCGTGGCAAATATTGATAAGAAAAACAGATCAGTGAAGGGAAGAATCAAGCAGTCCCCCCAGATACAAGACACAAATACCCACTGGAATTTTACCAAGGTTGAGGGAACACCAGAAGCTTACAACAGAGCTATCACCACAAATACAAAAATTCATCTTTCTAATTCCTGGGTGAAGTTGGACACTAGACTATAAGGCTTCATAAACAACATTATGAAGAAAAAATATTAGCAAAAAGATTTCCAGGTCACTGGGGAACAAACCTTCCAATGGGTCTCGCAGAAGGGAGCCCCCGGAAATTTGTCCAGCACAACAAGAAACAAGGGAGTAATTTGGGGCAAGGGGGAGGTTCAGTGGAATAAAATATGAACTCAGTGAACACACTGTGGACGTGTGTGGCCAGCCCAGGAGACTGGATGACTGAGTATTCAAAATCCAGCCTCAAGATTTGCAGATACTGGCAGGTCTGAAAACAGCAAGCACAAAATGCTTCGCAGAGGATACTCCCACACTGCACAGTGAGAAGTAGAACCATGTAGACATTTCAGTTTCACAAGAAGAAATTACAATGGAAATGATAGCATTGATAGCATCCAGATTTTGCTCCTCTCTGAGCAAAAACTCCCACCACCATTCATGAGTGCTGCTGTAGGCTAAGGCATCCAGCCCAAGCCTTCCTCTTCCATAAGGTCCCCTTCCCTGGATGGAAGACCTGTCTTTGACTACTTCAGCCTTGGCTGCTCTGTGCAGAGCTCAGAGGGAGGCACTGAACATCCTGACATCAAAACTGGACCAAAATAGCCATTTTCATGAAAATTCATTTCAGACCAGACAGTCTTTCCCGCCTGGCTGCCCTATCTCCACAGAACTCCTTCTGCTGAAGAAGTCCCTCGCCTAACTTAAACGCCCTTGTTTAAGTGAGACACTTCCTCGGGTTAATCAGCCCAGTAAGAATATTTCTTTTGCTGACTTTGAGAACCTTGGTGGAAGAAAAACAAATAAATTAAATGAAAGGTCAGGGAAAGTTGCAGCCAACTTACAGCAAATTCCTCCAAACATAGGTGAGCATCTTGCAGAACGTTAATGAGAAACAATCAACTCACTACTCTGACAGCTCAGTTTAGGGAGTAAAACACTGACGATTGTGTAGCTCGGTAATGTAGACAGCAAAAACTACAGGATGAGTTCCTGCTTTTGGTGACTCAGCACAAGAGGCTTGGGAAAGTGCACAGCTTGCAGAATAACAGGGAAAACACACCTCAGCTAAACTTTCTAAAAGTTATAGAAGCAGCTGACAATAGACCACATTTCTCACTGCTTTCCAGTGCAAGTTGTGAAAAAAGTAACATGAAAAATGCTAAAAATCATGATGAAAGGGTATGCTGCAGGAAAGGATCACTGATCTTCCATAGCAAAGAGTAAATAATTATCATGAGGCAGAAGAAAGCAATGAACTCTCAGAACTAAAATTAAATATAATTGGCCACTGTTCAGTGTTAGATAAGAAAAATCAAAGAAATTAGACATTGGACTTCAGTTAGACAGAAGATTTTTCTACTGTTAGATGAAAAATGCAAAGAAAAGTTCAGTTGGATTTGCTATCAGAAACCTAATTTCCACAAATTCAAAGAAAAGACTGCATTTTTCAAGAAAACTGTAAGAGTGATTATCAAAAACATGCTACGTAGCAAGAGAAAATGATCACTATTTTCACCTTGGTTTCCTTGTTCCTTTTCTAAAAGATTACAACACATGGGCTCAACCAAAGGACAGCAAGTTCTTGTTTCTTTCTAGATACTATGAATACTGGTAGTTGCATTCCAGTTTCCCACTATTTTTTCATCTGAGAGGATTCTCACTCTTCAGATATGAACAGAGAACACCCTCACCACCAGGCAGTGCAGCATATTGAATAGCCACACCAAGTCAAATCAAACCAACTGACCTCACATCATTCTCCCAAACACTTGTGAGGTTTTCATCGCACTGTCCCCAGTAGGATTTTTACTGCAAGATTCATAACAACTGACTGAAGACTTTGGCAGTGGAGCAGTGATTGCATGGCAATTAGTCTACAAATATTATCCATAAATGTTCCATATTACAGGAAGCACTTACGCTGTGATTGAGAAACTTGGGCAATATCAAATAATTTTCCTCACTGACAGCTGTATCTGCTGCTTAACAGAAAACAGTGTTCAGACCAGAAAATAGAGGCACTTGTCTACCTGATCACTGTAAATCAAGTAGATTTCGGTTTTTTCATAAAAAACTTTTGCTCCAGCGACCCTGTGGGCAAAGTGAATTATTGAGAAGTCAGTCTGGAGATTACAGCAGGAACACTATCACCTAAACTTCTGGGATCTATATTCAGCTGTATACTAAGTGATGCAAAGGTTAGCATAATGTATTAATGTTTGTAAAACCATCTGACAAGCTATATCCCTCTAAGCAGTAGTGTTGTTACACTCAGTTTTGGAAAGTCAGGTCAAACCACAAAGTTGAGCAGCAATAAAAATGATCATGCTGTTTTAGCTTGATCTAGTCCAGTGAGTGCTTCAGTGTGCATAGCCAAGGTTTCCAGCATCACAGAATCATGGAATGGTTTGGGTTGGAAGGGACCTTAAAGATCATCTAGTTCCAACCCCCCTGCCATGGGCAGGGACACCTTCCACTAGACCAGGTTGCTCCAAGCCTCATCCAGCCTGGCCTGGGACACTTCCAGGGATGGGGCATCCACAGCTTCTCTAGGCAACCTGCTCCAGTGCCTCACCAGCCTCACAGTGAATAAAGTCTTCCTTACATCTAAACTAAATTTGCCCAGTTTCAGTTTAAAGTTATTTAGTGGTAAGTATTAACTCTGGAGCCTTCTTTATTTGATAGTCAGTATCCCATGCCCACATGAGACCCCTTTTCAAAGGTTGGTACATATCATTCACTTGCTTTTTAAAAATCTAAAATTGAGCATGCATCCTGCACATGCTTATACACACATTCTAAAATTGGCTGTCCATTTATAAATTCTCTGTTGTAACTCTTCCAAAATAAATTGTAAAAACTGAGCCCGAGAGCCCCAAAGAGTGAGAGTGTGACTGAGAGAGGCAAACCCCCACCCACTCTCCCAGTCTATTTACTGAGCATGACATTTTAGAGCAGGAAACATCCCTTTGGTCAGTTTGGGTCAGCTGTCCTGGGTGTGTCCCCTCCCAGCCTCTTCTAGAGGGGACACAGACCCCTAACCCTCTTCTAGAGAAGAGGCTGGGAACACAGAGGCAGTATAAGAAACTGAAAACGTCCTTGGCTTAATGTAAACATTGCTTAGCAACAACTGAAACATCAGTGTGTTATCAACATTCTTCACAGCACAACCAAAACACAGCCTCATACCAGCTACTGTGAGGAAAAGTAACCCTGTCCAACTAAAACCAGCCACTGGCTCCTTAGGCAAGTCTGTTCATGCGGACCAGGATCCCGGCTGCAAAACCATCCAGCAGATATACCCAAAGGACTTGGAGGGATGCTGCACTTGAGCACAAACCTGGCCAACCATATCGCCATCCCGTAGGCACTGGGAGCTTATTCAGACCTTTCTTTTCCACACTGCTGTGCAAATTCAAATTGGAGCTTTCAGAGCCAGCTTTACCAACACAAAACCCTCACCAAACCAAGCATTCCCGAGAGTGCTCATCATGAACTAAGGCTTTTGAAGATAATTTCTGCCTCAGTTATGTACAGAAACAACAGGTTCTGAATCTTGCAAAGCTGAATTTGGACAATCAAACACCAGAGACTTCCAGACACTTCTTTGCAAAGACTGGGAGTTTAAGATGTGTGAAATGAACCTTTGTTTAGCAGTATCCCGGCATGACACTTACTGAGTCAATTAGAAACTAAGCATGGCACACTCAGGTATCTCCTTAAATAACCTAAACATTCTGCAATGATAAAAATTGATTTCTTATCACATCCTCTGAGCTTTAAAATGCCCTATTTACATTCTGCATTCTTGCTTGCTTTATTTATTTTAAGGCTAAAGGAGCTGTTCACAGTGGCCTTCTGTGTGCCTGAGATGCCTTTTTATGTAAGGAGAGCTTTCAAAATCCGTAGCGTAAAAATTATGGTAATTCTATGTAAATTGTATTAATAGAGGAATTAGTCTGTTTGCTTCCCATATGATCTAGGAAAACCGGATGCTTTAGTGCTGCTTGTTTTATTATTGTGGCACTGGTGAAGATTTAAGGAGCTAAATATTCACCTGTGACTGTCTAGCACAATACAGCAAAGTTGTGTGCTAGTGTCAGCATGGCTCAGTACCAGCCCTTCAAAAATTAGCTGCATTTAATTTTAAAAAGCAAAGCAGCTGGGCATTCATTTCATGACACCAGTCTTCCTTCCTACTTGCAAAGAGATCACTCTGTTTGCTGTCAGCTTATTAGCCTCAAAAAAAATTAAGGATAGAAATTTGTGATTGTTTATAGGAGGAAAAGCCCTAAATATAATCCTTGATATTTCAACAATGTCTAAAATGCAAGAGGGCTGTTTTCACAACAGGGCAGTAACTCAGGAGAGTATTAAACGTGCTCAAAGTGTAATCCTTTCCAGTATAGTAATTAAGGTGTTTAAGTGATTTGTTCAGTGGGGGTGGACAAACAATTAGAACACAAATGTACAAATCATGGGAGTTGTGATTTTCAACTAAAATGAAAATCAACAACGAGGGATTTTTCCTTCTAAACTTCACATAAAAATACAAATTTATTAGATCTCGTTTAAAGTTATTGAAGACTATCAAAAGAACATTATTCCAGCATTGATTCGAAACCATGGGGTGCACTATCAGCATAATTAAAATGAAAGTATTTTGAGCTATTTTCCTCTGCAGTTTCCATGTTATTGTCTAATTGTTCAGAATGTCTGTTTGTTACAAAGGCAAAGTAATTAAGCCCAGCACGTTGCAACAAGAGGGATCATAAAGCCAGAGCTGGCTACATTACCAACACAGATATCAGCATAGGAAAACATTAAGGAAAGGACCAGAATTGCAATTGAAAATAATTGGATGATCCAGTCCATTTGGCTGACATCAGGACCATGTGTGCACTTCAGTGCTCTTTAGCCCTGGATGCTCCTCATTCACCTGTGCTCTTAAAATGGATCTTTTCAAGGGAAACTCTGGATGAATGTTAAAAGATCTGCTCGCAGTACCTGTGGCTTGTCGGAAGGCCTGAGCACTACCATTCCCTGTGAATGGGACGCGGTCTGATATTAGGCTGCAACCTACAAAAGATCAGTTCAGACTACAAGTATATAAAATATTGAAGATTTCTATGAAGCCAAATCCAGCATCTCTGGAAATCAATACAGGTATTTCCTTCCTCATTAGCAAATGAGGACAGAGGTGAGAGCTACTCTCCCTAGAGGGCTCAGGAGAGTTACTCACCTGTTCAGAAGAACGAACGTGTGGCTCCATGTATTTTTTGTTAACATAACAAACTTGCTTCGCAAACAGGCCTCAGCCTAAGACCTTTGACAGAAAGACTGCGTCACTGTCTCTCAGAAACCCAAGCACCTCAGCTCCAAGCAAGTTGTGACTGCACAACTCTCATTCTGCAGGTCACAACTTGGCAAACTCAAAACCCACCAGTCAGCAAAACCCAAATTTGCGAGTCAGTGATATGGAAACCGCCAAGTCACGACTTCCAAAATTACTGAGTTGTACAGCCTCCAAAAGAGCCTACCATGTCCTAATGATCACCTCACAAAATCGATAGCTTAATATGGAGTGAGACGTACCTGTTTGCAGAAAACCCTTCGCAATCATGGAAAAATGGAGCTCCATCACTCTCAAACTAGTGCCACTAGCCAGAGGCCTGGGGAATGTGCAACTAAAATGCAAATTTAATTAAAAGGATTGTACACACGGGAGATTTAGAGGGCCATGCAAGCCTCTTCAGCAATGCAAATAATTGTGCCCATAATTGACATCTTTAGTCAAAACATCACAAAAGGCCAGTGAGACAAGAGCAAGTGTGAAATGAGTAATGTGGGACTAAATCAGGGAGTACCAGGGGAAAAGGTAAAATAGGAGGGGGAAAAAATAAAAGGCAAAGAGAGTTTCCAAACGAGTTTTCTTTACAGCCTGGACTTGTGCTCCACGGGCCCTGCACGAGAGCTGGTTTTGACAGTTTTTTAGATTCAGATGACAAGTTGAGAGCTGTTGGGTGACCAAGGTTTGAAAACTGATGCTGGCATCACTTGTTCTAACAGCACCGGCCCACCTGCCCTGCAGGCTGCTGCTCCTGCAGCTCCCCAGCCCTGCGCACGCGGGGGGGTCCGGGCCAGCGCCTGCACCGCAGCACGGGGCGCGCAGGGGAGAGCGTTAGTGGGGGCCCTTGAGCAATTAAGTCATGGCTGCTGACCTTTCCAAAGTCAGCTTATCAATCTCCAGCGCTCTCCTAAAATTGCAAATACCACTTACTGCTAAATAATTTACGTAGTTTCCTAGCAAACTGTCTGCACAGCTTATATTTATCAAATGAACTCTCCCAAATGGACCGTTTTAACACCCCCCTGGGATCTCTTCAAACCAGCTGCCTTCTACAGTCATGCAAAGGTTAAAATAAGGTTAAGTCAGAGCATTTACATTCAATGAAATACTACGCTGATTCAAAGGTCCTTGACTGCAATTATGCACCGGCCATGAGAGTGGCAGCCCTCTCTAATTGGCACAGAGGCAGGCCTGGACCAGCAGGCCCCTGACGTTAAATCTGAGCTCCATCAAACCTCTCTCCGCCCCTGCCTACCTTGCAAGGCGCTGGAGATGCTCTCTTCAAGTCAAGCAACATGAACTCTGCTCTGTCCTGGGTGGGAAAAGCAGATCCTGTCCATTTTAACAATCCCGAAGGCAGGTCTGACCGTCCAGGGCCCACAGCTGCCGAGACCTGCTGTCAGCTGGAAGGGGAGGAGGCGGGAGTTTTAATGTCCTCTGTAGATTTTGCTAAGTGACAGGGAGGCTTAGAGAGGGCAGGACAGGGGGCCAGGAGGCACAAGGTGATTCGGAGCAGGGCAGCAGAGAGAAGGAGCAGGGAGAGGGGGCAGAAGAGGTGGCTCTGGTCACAGCAGGGACACAGCCACCCCTCAGTGCCTCCGCCTGACCGCAGCATGGAGCAACACTGCAGCTCTCCATGGCGGCACCGTGCCCTGCTCAGAGCAGCGGGAAGGACCAGGGCTTCCTCTCAGAGCTGGGCTCCGGCTGCAAGGTGAGCCTCCTTGCACCACTCTCTGCCGCTAAGGGGTATTTACCACAGACCTCCAGGTTCAGCAAACATCCATCCAAGCCCACCCACAACAAGGATTCGAGGTCAAGGATTACACCCTGTCCACGCTGTAAACTCAACACAACCTTGGACGAGACAATCGAATTTCTCATGTGCCACGAGCAGTGCCACCAAACAAGTCTGATTTCAGCCAGGGTGTGGAAAAAACCAAAAGCTGAAGGTTTTGCTTAGCAGTTTCCTGAGAATCACCTATTCAGACATCCAGAGGATGGACTACTAGGCTCTGCTGTTCTCTATTTCCTCACTGAAGTATTTCAGATACCACAGCCAACACACACGGCTGCTCCCAACTCTGGCCCTCTACGGTCAGACCCCAGCCCAGCTGCGAGGTGCCAGCTCAGAGCCGGGGACGGGAGACACCTGCCCTGATGAGACGATGCTCAGCACCTTCTCCACAGAGACAACGGACTCCAAAACTGATGGAAGCATTAAATATTTCTTTGTCTACTGGTAAATCATGCAATTGCTTTACAAAAGCACCCGAGTCTTCACCCTGAAGTTTAAGGAATGCAACCTACACTTCCAGAGTTTTCTACTTTAGTTTTAATTTCTTTCCTAGAAGTAGTTTCACATTTTTTAAAGTTTCTGATATTTGGTGGGGAATCTGATTATTGCTTATAGCATGTTTTTGTTGTTGCTGCTATTTTATAATGTAAATTCTGTTGAGCTTCAGACAGATGACACATCCCCAGGCTCCAGCTGCATTATCCATCAGACACAATGCAGTGTGGTTTTCAAATTTTTCTTACAGCTTATCCATTTTTTTCAGTCCTAAGAGGTGAGCAGATATGCAGGACTACTTCATTTGAACCTTTACTTTTTTGAGACAGGATTTAAAAAGTATTTTTAAGGAAAATAACTGGGGTTTTAATACTGTAACAACAGAACAGAGCTTACTGGAATACTCACCTCTCCTTTCATCTCAGCTAAGATATGATTACTACAGATGACGTAGTCAAACCTCTTATCCTTGCATTAATACAGAAAAACATCTCTTTTCCTGGGCTCTACATATGTGGAGTGGTAGCACAGGATCTTGAGACTGGTATCAACCACTTGGGAATGAAAACCAGTTCATTTTTCTGCCACTGTGGGATTGTTCTTTATTTTACTCATTTTTCAGTGTCTTAACTGGTCTAGCTTTAAATGTGCCAGACACTGAACTACTGCCATTTACCCCAGGAGACCATATCAAAACACACTACATCTCACTGTCAGAAGTTTGACTGATACTTGAACCAAGTTTTCTGTTTCATTACATTACTCCTCCTTATACTTTCTACCTGTAAATAATTATGTCCTTCCCAAAGCTCCTATTTTGTAGGTACTTCCAAGACCTTCTTCACTGTTTCTCACCCACCACTTAGTCATTCTTTACTCAGGTATCACACTGTATGATCTTAATTTTTTCTGTGTAATTACATTTATTTGCACTCACAACTATCTTGCTGCTCTTCCCTAAACTCTTTATCAGGAATATGATAGCCAACATGGAGGGAGATGTCTCGGATTAGAGGTCTTCTCCACAAAACAATGGTAGAGTATCGGTAGAGTGCAGTAAAACTCAAAAAGCAATACGAATTCAGAATAAAGGAACTTCTAAGGAATCGATTTTTTTAATATAAAAGGACAGTGGGCTTTTATTAAAAGACTTGAATTCAACACTTCCTGGAGACTTATCACTTTTGACAAGCCCTTAAGTAAGAATGATTTCCCATGTCCAGTATAGAGTCTGTGGTCAAACCAGACAGATTCAACCACCCAAAAAGGGCCAAAAGCTGTTTTTCCACATTTAAAAAACTGCTTCAGATCACAACTCCACCCAAATGAGATGCTACATTATCTTCAAATAGGATTTATTAATTTACTTGATGAAAATAAATATTCCTTGATCCAGCAGAGGGATGTAACCTACCCAACACAATGCTCAGCCAAGGGTATATTTGAATCCGTTTCTCTGTTCTGAATCAAGCAGATCCACAGCCTGGACCCGAATGTCAAACAAGCATCTTCACTAACTGGACTCTTGACTATTCTGCAGTGATTCTTAGTAGGTAACAAAAAGGTGCAAGTTAAGATCAATGAGGTTGAGCACAAAACTGGCATCGGAGAAAGCCTCTGCTGCTCAGGGCCAGCTGCATCTGGAGCTGTGTGAATAATGGCATGGGAGAGATTGCTCCTAGACCAGAACTTCATATATTGCAACTCTAAAGAGCCCGTAGTGCTGTTGTCTACCCCTAAAAGCTACTGGAATAAACACAAGGTTTTAAGACATTTTTGATAACAGTATCCTGAGGGCCTTTTTCTGTTATTCAACCACGACTGGTCATGAGTGCTTCATCAAGAGGAAGTCTGCAATTAGCAAAAATAACCCCAAATCCCATGTTTATTTATTGTTCATTTGTAGCTGATCAAGGTGCAGAAATTATAACGTAAGCCTTCGGTGACTAATTTCCAAAACCATTAAGTAAACCGAGTGTTTAAGAACGCTCTGTAAGCCATCGGCAAATACTTTCAGATAATACACTGAAAGTCCAGAAATAGATTGTGAGAAGTTCCCCCCTCCCCAAGAAAAACTGCTGAAATCTCTGCTAATAATTCAGCAACGTCTGCTTAGAATCCTACCGCATGCAAAATAGTGCACTTTTCAAATAGCATAATTCGTTTCTTTGCTTTAATCTTTTTCACCCTCTTGACTCCGGTTCAGGTGATAAGCCCACACCACCACAGCTACTTTAGCTGCATTAGCTCACTCATGTAATGTCACCTCCTGTTAGTACTAGGCAGTGAAAAGTAAGAGAGAACAGCATGACATGTTGTAATACTACATGGGAGTGCTGAACGTAATGTGAGTTGTCAGAGGACTGTAGTGCTGGGCTTTCAAGGGAAGAAGGAAGACCTATTTGTGAATGTAGTTAGCGAGAAGCGTGCCTTAAATGTCTCAGAAGTTTATGCTTCAATAGTCCCCAAGAAACCAGACTCTTCCTCATCTCTGTGAAACTTTTAAGGTCTTCATTCTTCCCATCTTCCATATTCATCTTTTACTCTGACCCAAACAAACACTTTCTTCCTACTTTCACCTAGATTCACCACCTTCTCACACGGAATTCCAGTCCCCGCATCAAGTCCAGGGTATGAGGTCCAAATGAGGCACTTACATGAAGTCTCCCATCTAGGGCACTCAACTCACAAGGAAGGCTTGTAAGACTGAGCCTCGGCCATTGACTGCTTTCACAAGACACCATCTATTTCATCCCACAGCAAGCTACACATCTGGAAATGAAAAGAAAGCAATCTCAGGAGCAGCTCCTCTGCCTCTCTGCACAGGATTACTTTCTCTCCAATGAGACCTTACTTGGAGCAAGGTACTGCTTAACAAGAGAAATGGCCAACTCTCCCTGTTTCCTAATTTGAGGCTGTATGTTCTGCTGATCACCCGTAGAAAGGCTCATTTATCCCATGGTGAGAAAACATGAGAGTGTAGCCACAGAGGAGAGAGGAAGGTGTTTTAATAAACTGGAGACCCCTCTAAGATAGTGAACACCTCAAAAGTATGGTCTGTG
Organism: Eurypyga helias; assembly: GCF_000690775.1. NCBI lineage: Eukaryota > Metazoa > Chordata > Aves > Eurypygiformes > Eurypygidae > Eurypyga > Eurypyga helias. The sequence goes on along the minus strand of NW_010239016.1, from coordinate 114,370 downwards.
ATGGTAAATTAACAAGATGAGCTGGGATCTTAAAGTTCTGTTAAATGCTGAGTAAAGCTTCTTATTTGGGAAGGTAACATTCATCTTCATAACATGGTCAGTCTGTTAAGACTCATGAAAATATTTCACCTACTTCTCATCCCAAGACTTTGCAATCAGAATGACAGCAAGTGAATTTGGGGTAAAAACTGAAAAATACATTAAAAAAGAAAAATCTTTGTATGATAGGCTTAGTTGCATATGTGCAGACCTTGTTAAAATCTGGTGCCAAATATATAAGCTACTAGTGAGAACTTTCATTGTCACTTTTGCAGAGAACATGGGGTACCCCTCAGGAGGACTCTGCTCTCGATGTGCAAACCCACAGAAGCCAGCTGGCAGTGGCCAGGAGCAATTAAAGCACATACCTTTAAAGTCTGCTTGGGAGTACTGTATCCTCAGCCTAAGACAGTCCTAAGTTCACAATCCAGACTCCAACTCCTGATTTTGACACCAATCCCCCGGCCCATCCCACAAAATATTCACATTGTGTGCTGATGAGCAGAAATGGTAAAGGAGAGTAACCAACTGCTCAGTTCTGAAATGGCTTCGTGTTGGAAAAGCATGCTGGAGAGATAATGATACTTTCTATATTCTTTTCCCAAATTGCACTATCGATAGGATAACGGGCACACAAATTTCTCTGCTGTGGCCCAGGAGGTCTTTCCCCTGCCAAAGGGATTTATATACATGTAAGAGCTTCTGGAGCTACCTCCTGCTCCACAGCCTTTCAGTCCAACGGCTGTATTTACCGTGCTCATCATCCCATAATGACGCCACCTATTTTATAGGGATAAAGCCACAACTGAGAGCCAGGCAGTGTTTGTGGGTGGAGACAACACAACTTCTGCAAGACCAGCTCACACGGTTGGAAGTTACATACACTCTTTGTCAGAGCAAGCAAGTCAAAAGCCATTTGTCTGACTAGAGATATTGATCAAACCAGAACAGAGAAGATAGTTGGGTACCTGAGGAGTAGGGGCAGGTTGTTGGCATGGGAAGAGATGTCTCCCAGTGAAAGGGAGTGATAGGTAATTTATCATCTATAGAACATAGAGAGATTAATGGAGTCAAAGAGAGAAGTCGTCCTAACTGGTGGGTGTTCACCTCCCTCCCTTCTAACTATTTTGGCTTTCATGCAAATTTCCATCCTGTCACTTCAGCATGTGCATCTTCTTGCCAGCCACAACTGAAAGGTTCATTGGTATAACAAACAAACAAACCGAAAGTAGAAGTGGCTAGCACTCCCAACTAATGACAACAGACTGACCGGTACCTACTCCCACCACACCCAATCAAGGTTTTAAATTAAGCAGCTCTCACATCACCGATGAAGGTGATGGTAACTGAAATGCTACTTTTTAAGGTCTTTTGTATTCTCACTCCATAACCCTGTTGCTGAGATCAGGAATTACCTGGTGATATCAGTTGTCAGAATGATGCTAAACGTTCATTTTTCTAATATAGCACCACACCCCTATTTTGGACAGTGGCTAGAAGATAGAGCAGAGATTCCTGCCCTGCCCTTGCTTTCACTTGTGTGCATCTCATCTTCGTTTTCGGGTGTTATTCCAGATCACTGGCAGTCACACCAGCGTGTGAGCCAGCTGCTGCCCCAGGGTTGTGCGATGCAGGTATTTGCAAGACTTCTGCAGACTGCACGCTGGACCAGGAAGCCCTCAGACTGCAGTGTGCTGCCTTATGCAATAATATGAATTTGAAATAGTCAGCATTCTCTAATGAATAAGTCAAAGTTGAACGATTTTGATGCTTGCACCCTATTACAAATACAGAAATAACCAGCAATGTCTCATAAAAGTTTACCTATTAAGGATACTACATACTATTCTTTCAAAAAGAGCAATAGCCATCTTGCAACATTAAAAAAAACACACACAACAAAAACACCACCAACAAAACAAAAAAATCCCATACATTAAAATGTTCTCTATGTTTTTCTGGCCACTCCAGGATTTTTGTGTTACATATGACAACAATAATGTTAGATGTGGCTAAGATTTCTGAAGAGAAATGGTGATTTTGGGTGCCTGACAGGAGTCCCTGAAAGAGGTGAATGACTTTCACATGATGTAGTTCCCTCCTTTCTACAATTTGGGTCTGTTAAGCCAAGCACCTCGGGTCACCAATCACCCTTGAAAATCCTGGCCCTTCATCACCACAGCACACATTTCCATAAAGGGAAAAAAAGCTTTAGCGTCAAAAATATGTAAATAGGCCCAATAAATTTGGTCCTAGGATTTGTTTTTTAAAGTCAGAAAACTAACTGTTACTGCCAGCCTCTTTGCAGGGGCTGTAAGAGATGATCATTTTCCTTTGTAATGGTTCTGACATAAAGCGTGTATCAAAAACTGCATACTCTTCATATCCATCCAGCTGTGTTGAGCAATAAACATGATAATTATGCAGATAAGGCTTAAATAAATTCCTATACCTAAGGGCAGCTGAATGCTTTTTTAAGCAAAACAATAATTAACCCTCCATAGGGCTGAATGAGCACAGACCTTTGCTCCTTCCCAAGGTGGGAAACCTGCATCTTGGCACCTCCCTGGCATCTGTCACAGATATAAATGGGTCAGTGTACTTCAGAGGAAACAGCTCCAGGGCTGTTCCTTGTGAGCTTCCAAAAAAGGTCAAGAACAACAAGATCTACTAGTTTCTATACCTTGACACTGGGATTTGAGGTGTGTTTCAAACAAATGTCAAAGGAATTGCAGGTAAAAGGAAAGAAGAGCATAAAACACCAGTGGAATTGCTGAAAAACAAAGAGGAGGTACGAGCCTGGCAGTAAACGAAGATCCTTGCAGTTAACTGGGAAGCTCAAGGGCTCGGGAGTATGATCAAGCTATTGCAGTGTAATGAGTTAGCACACACTGGTTGAGCTGCAGGAACTGCTCGTGTGCATGCTCTTCGTTCACAACAATGAAGATGGTGATGTGTTCATCTTCACCCCTTCTATTAGGTTGAGGCTAGTATGTTTTACTTTGGACCTATGACAAGCAAAGCATCTCTATGAACTGCCACTGCTCCAAGAAGCCTGTGAACCACGCTGAGAGTGGCTCTGGTCTGATAATATAAGCAGGACCAGCTACCCATTTGCCTATATGGACAGTCACCAGCCTATTGCAAAGCCTTTGTGGCTGCCCTCACCAATGTATCTGACTACTTCAGTTATAAAATCTTTCAATACAGAGCCTGCATAGTCATACAGATGTTATTTTACAAACTGAATGATGAAGTAAATGGTTTTCCAGACTCTTCATAGCAAATGATCATAATAAATCCTATATTCTTATATTTGCCCTTCTTTCTTCATCCTTGGCCATTTTTTGGCCTGAGACTGAATATCAAAATGTGTCCAAAATTGTCTCCATCCATGTAGCTTCTTGTTTTAAAGCCAGCATAAGAAACATGGTAGTTGTCATACTGGTTTATGTGCCCTTGAGGTCTAGCACAGTACCTGTCAGTCATCAGCTGCCGGGGTGTAGAGAAAAAGTCTGAAGTGGTCCTTTCATGGTGAGGAACCAGGATGAGTTACCAACCTCAGAAACCTCTGCATCCCTGTGCTTACCAGTCAGTGCATTTTCCTTCCATAACGTTTCCTAATGGCTCTTGGGAGTCATCCAAACCTTTTATCCCCACCAAACCACATAGTGCATAACTAAACTGTGAAATTTGTTACAAACTGGAAATAATGCTTATTCTGAGTTTTTGACCTGCTGTGAGATTCAGATGCTCCCTAATTCCCTTGTTGTGAAAACCAGTGAACAATCATTCTTTTGCATTGCTTCCCCACTGACAGCGTTACAGCTGGCTGCTGGAGCCACCTCGCAGCACTGCCCCACGGCAGCTTTGCCTGCAGAGACAGTGCTGGCGACAAGTGACAGCTGGTGGAAGATCTAAGCTGGGGCTGCTCCTGAATTGCTGAGAATATGGAGCTGTGGCTCGCGTGTAACAAACCTCTGTGATCAGTCCTGTGAGAGGTACAAGAATTTCTCTCCGCAATATGGAAAAAAAACACAAACAAAAAAACCCAAACAAACCAACACAACAACCACCACCAAAAAAAACCCCAGACCTAGCTTTGGGCCTCCCCCTGGTTCACCCACGGCAGATCCGCTGCGACCTGTCCCTCTAATTTCCATCTGCAACACCCCGATGGCGCTGAGCAGAGAGGGACAGAGACTGGACCAGGCCCTGCATTTCAGAGGCGTAGCTATAGATTTTGAGCATAGGCATGATCAGACTCCAAAGGAGCAGGTTTAAACCATATGGAAAGTTTCCTGCTTCCCATCACATTCGCTGACTCTTTCAAAAGCCTGTTTCTGCAGACACCCTCCCCACCCCCCCGCCTCCCCTTCATCTGTTCCAGGAAGAAAGGACATCTCTGAAGCCATGTCACCGCACAGGGAGCCCGCATCCCAGGGGAAGCTGGAAACCCAGCACAGCCTCCTTTGAGAAGCTTGGGCACAATTATGATGATTTCTGCAGAGGGCTAGCTGTCCTGAAGAGTGCCATACCGAGATGATGAGTGAAATCCCCCTGAAACCCATTTTCAGAGCCTGAAGGTTCTGTCTCAGCCTGCAGGGATGAATCAGACATCCCGGTGGGCTCCTGGGGGCACGAAGGGAGAAATGCCTCAGGTAGTCCGTGTCCAAGGCAGCCTATGCCTGTAAGCATCTGCAAAAGGAAGGCTCAGTACTAGTGTCATCCTTACAGATATTCTGGTTTTTTCCCTTCAGACAAGTGTCCTGGGGCTTGCTGCTTGTCCGCAGCTGACTGAGTGTTCACATACTTTTTTGTCTTACATATAAAAATCTAGAATGTAGACAATTCAGCCTGAGAGAAAACTGAGGTATCCAGAAAAACACAGTGGCAGTCTTCTGTCAGCTTCCCAACAAGCAGAGAAGAACATTTCCCTTGCATGGACACGAACATTGCCTACACCCACATGGAAATATCTTTAGCAGGAACAGAACACTTACAGGGTTCATCAGAAGCAGAGACAAGACAATGACAGAAATAAAAACCCCAAAATCTTCCTCCAAGACATATTTCAACAGAAAAAGGAGAAGAGAATGGGTGAGAGGATAACTTCAGGTAAAAATATTCAGAGTAGAGAACATACTATGAAGGTCTCACCTCCTGCTTCGTTGGTGTTCAGATCTGCCAACACTGCCTCACTCTGGCAAGTAGCACCACAGAATCACAGAATGGTTTGGGTTGGAAGGGACCTTAAAGCCCATCCAGTTCCAACCCCCCTGCCATGGGCAGGGAGACCTTCCACTAGACCAGGCTGAGTTAACCTCCACACCTGGAAACTGTTAACTGATATAAACCAGAAGCTCAACTAAAGGCCAGGAAATCCCGTAATTTTTGCTGTAGACTCACTGGTTCCCTGTCTCTCTCTCTGGGTTTCAATCCCCTGCTACAGGACATCCTTTCCCCTTTCACGGCCCCGCACGATTTCACAGCGCTCAGGCAGACTTGCTGCCAAAGCACATTACCTAGCGATTTTCTGCATTAAGCACCCTGTCCTCGTCTCCCTGGACTCAGGCCATCCTGCAATGCCTCGAGCAGCTGAGTCACCCGCTCCCACCACCTGACCCACTGGACTCCTCTCCTTCACCAGAGAGCCCGGTAAAGCCTGCAGGCAAGTGGAGCTGAACTCCAGCCCTTCTGAAGGGCTTCCACTGCCCAGCAACAGATGGCAGAGTGCAACTTCTAACCAGCAGGAAAACGATGGTTTCCTCTCACCAACTGGAATACCAATAGAAATCGGCACGTATTTTCCAGTTTCAGTATGAAAGCTGATTCCATTTTTCAGTTCAGAGCATGAGCCTTTGTAATACCACCAGAGCAACTGCACCCTAAGTAGTACCACTCACCTTCCTTTCTGGTGCCTCAGAAGAAGGGACAGAGGACCACACTGGGTGACAGAGAGTTCAAAATTCCTTCTTAGGGAAGTGGGTGCTACTGCTTGTTATCTTCATAGCAGTAACAACAGAATGACTGTGGCAATAGGAGGAATAAAAATTTCTGACTAGTGACACAGAGAACTAATTTTTCAGTAAGGAAATACATAATCTATTCTGGGAATATACTCTTCAGTGAGGACAACTTGGAACTTTTTACCTCTAGTCAAGATCATTCCTATGTTCTCAGAAAAACAACCATGCTCAGCCTTATACGGGCAGAGTCACAGGCAGGCACCATCCTGCCTGGTTGGCAGTGGTTTAGTATTGCTATTTGCTATTTTTAAGGCATTTTGTGAAAAATAAATATGCACACCTTTGCAACTGCAATGTAATGGTAGGACTTGGTTTTGTATCAGACCAAGGTTTCACACTGCTGGCCTCCAGACCACATCCACAATCCCCCCCCCATTACCGCCACTTCCAGAACAGCTCTGGGAGTCCCTGGTACCGTATTCATTATACATTTAAAAATAACTTCTACTCTCTCAAGCAGAAGCTAGAAGCTACTGTAACTTAGCAACATGACCAAGTGCCAACAGTGGCGAAAGAGAACCCTAAGACCCACCTGCTCCCGTGTTGCTCTCATTTCTTTGCCAAAAGTTTGTTATTTACTGATAAGCAAAGCAAACAACACATTACCATGACACGTATGTTCTGCATTCACCCGCCAAGTAAAGCGACAAAGAAGTTCATGGGCAAACAAGAAATGAATAAAGCCCTGTATACACAAGTGTATCCTGATAAAATCAGGAATACTGTCTGTCAACTGAGTTAATATAGCCAACTTGCTAATTGCATGAGAAATACTGCAAAGTAAAAGAAAGCCATTTGCTTTGAAGAAACTTAATTCCCTATAATCAAATTTGAGTATGGCTACAGCAGTCCAAACATTTCCTTTTATGTGGTATCTACCAAAACATATGACCTGCTTTTTTCTGATGATTTGAAAACATATAACATAAAATTGCTTCTTCAGAGTTTCACCTAAAGTCCAGAAGAAAAGGAAATCAGTGATAAAAATGAGAAAAAGCCAGAGATTTTTGCACACCCCATCTTTTTTTGTACATTAATTAATAATTATGTCTCAGATTTTTTTCAAGTGAGCTATTTCTCCTGCTGACTCTTGCAGTTTAGGTTATGGGAAGCTGCATCTTCATTCTCAGGGGCAAAATTTTTAAAAAATATGAACCCAAAGAAAGACTTCTTAAATGAGATTTTATTTTTCCTCATTTCTAAATAAGAACTGCTATAAGCTTACATTCAAAAAAAAATTAAAACAGTTGAACAGACATTTAAGCACAGGATTGGAGTTGAATTTTTGGCTCCTTTATTTCTTTCTTTCTTCTTTTTTTTTTTTTTTAACTTTTGCTAAAAAAATGCCAGTCTTGTACACAATTCCATCTACCAACTAAGAGGCCAGGCAAGGCTGAAAAAGCAATCAAAGCTTTGGTAAGTGATAAATTGTCTTTTACACTAGTAATTAGGTTGGAGACAGCACTGACTTATTTCTCAAATGGCCACAACAAATGACCAGTAAATGGCAGAGGCTTCTATAAAAAAGACTCTCTAAGTTACTCCTCCTGAGAAGCAAACTGTAACCCGTGTTTAGAGTTTAAGTGACCAGACTGATGGAGGCCCGGAAGAAATTCCTGCCTCCATGGGTCATTGCTAATCTCCTGCCTCTAAAAACCACATCTTCTATACCACAGGAGTGCTCATATATGTGCTGTCTAGCCACAGGCTAGTCATTTAACCTCTCAAGAGGTTAAAACATTCAAGTTTAAAAACAAAACAAAACAAAAAAAAACCAAACCCAAACCCCAAGCAGTTAAATGACGAGTCTGTGGCTACACAGCAAGGGTGAGTACCAGAGGTGCATCTCCTACCAGAAGCTTGCAAACACAGAAAACTGATTGATAACAACTAAGACATGTAAAATATTCTCCATGGATCCACTGGTTCATGATCAGGAAACATGATCAACCCACCTCTATGACCAATTGCAAGTTAAAATTGCCCATGTTCTTCCTATGCAAAAATACACATTCTAATACATAGATTATGCTGTAATTTTCTTTTTCTAGGTTTGCTTTTTCCCCTCTCCTGTGTAGGGCACCATAATAATGTGCAGCAAAAAAGGACCTTAAACCCCCAGCAGAGAAGACACCTTTATCTTGCCTTAATTTGTACTGCTTGTATCCGAACGGCGTTTCTAAGATTTAGGCGAGGAGGTATAAACGTAATCTCCCTGGAGTTCAACTGAGCTACCTGTGGGCCCGATGTTCTCCTGCTTTGCCCGAGGAAAACAAATCTTTCATCCTTATCTATGTATTTCTTTGCTAATTAAAATGCATGGACTACTTTAAACACTGTTTACCCAAGGGGCCTTCAGCAGTGCTCTTTCACCATTAAAAAAATAGTAATACCAGCAGTGGAAGGTTTTAAAGATGCCACATACAAAAGCCACTCATTAATATTCCTGAAGAGTAATATCATCAAAGCAGGATATTAACACTACAGGTCTATCTGTACAAAAAAATTGCCAGTCTAAACACATGACATAAGTGAATCAGAAGCCGTCAGAGACTGACACAGGGAACGTACTTAGATCTTGTCGGCTGTTGCGGAGACCTAAGTAATTCTATGTCACAATTTGCATTTTCCCTTGGGTATTCCCAACAGTATGCAGAAAGCCCTGCAGCAGCAAGACAGAATTATCCAAAGCAAACTGGGAAGGTTTTCAGTGCTGCTAGTGATGATTCTGCTGTATTCTCACCTCAGTTAGAAAGGCAGGCAGCTGAAATAGCAGCACCTTGCTGAGGAGGCAAATCTTTCCCAGGCTGAAGGATAAAACAGTATTTCTGAAGTCGGTTCATGCAAGAGATTTTTACAAAGCCTGACAACAACAAACTAAAGTACAAGTTCTCCTAATATCCTTTGCTTTTGAAGGCCTCAGAACAGACCAGGAACATTAATTATAGAATCATGGAATGGTTTGGGTTGGAAGGGACCTTAAAGACCATCCAGTTCCAACCCCCTGCCATGGGCAGGGACACCTTCCACTAGACCAGGTTGCTCCAAGCCTCATCCAGCCTGGCCTTGGACACTTCCAGGGATGGGGCATCCACAACATCTCTGGGCAACCTGTCCCAGTGCCTCACCACCCTCTGCAGGAAGAACTTCTTCCTGATATCCAATCTAAACCTCCCCACTTTCAATTTAACCCCATTACCCCTTGTCCTGTCACTCCCTGCCCTTGTAAAAAGTCCCCCCCAGCTTCCTTGTAGCCCCTTCAGGCACTGGAAGGGGCTACAAGGTCTCCCCAGAGTGCCAGCTTGCCTTCATGGTGGTTTAAGAAAATGCATTTTACTCTGTGTTTGCAATAAATCAGAGCTGTGCATGCGGTCAGTGAATTCTGTACAGCTAACAAGCAGGAAATTATGAGGCACAGGAGCTCACGTGGTTGCAATATCAGCAACTCTGTAAAATGGTGTCACGGTAAAGTCAGCTTTTGCCACAGATTGCCCTTCATTATTCTTACTTTCACCCTTATACCCATGTCATTGATGGGCAGACTGAGGCAACAGGTAACTGAGCACAACAGCAGAGAGGAAGAGGAAGCTGCATTCCTGATGTTTTCTCCTGAGCTTTTCCATATAAACAAAATCACTCCTGCTTCTTTTAGCAGCCTGCATTTTTAGCAGACTTAGTTTGCAGTCGACAAGTTAGGAACTCTACCATGTTAAGCAGCCTAGGGAGATGGATATGCTAGAAAATAAGATGATAGCTAATTTAAGTCAGAAGAAGAGAGTGTAATTATTTCTGAAGATGATATTCCTCTGGGATAGATACACACTACATGTGTGGCTCTAAAATGACTGATAACATCCTTATTATATCATCCTTATTATGCTGTCGCGCTCTTGGGCCTAGACTCACCCTTTCTCTCAGACACTGAGCAAAGTCCCCTCAGAAAGGCCAGCCTTGCCCCCAGACCTCCCGCTCAAGGGGGCTGTGGAAACTGAGGGGACACTTCCATATTCCAATGCCCCACCTCTGCCTTGCGCTTTCCTG